>NW_026923116.1:0-217164 GCF_032062105.1 Saccostrea cuccullata
GTTTTATATCCTTTTTGTTGAAATAAAATCATATAGCTGTCAAAAAATCAAAGTAAAGAACTTTCAGGTGTGTCCAATTGTCCATCGTACTCACCACACGCGAATCTAGATTATCTTGCAATTTTCTGTTCTACACTCATGGTCCATTTGTTTGATAGACTTGGCTTTTTGCAGTGTGTGGGATTTATTGAAATGTTTTTACCTTGGTACTTGGGCTAATCTAAATCTGTAATATAACCTACCAAGTCTTGTGCGATGACGTCTGTTTGAGAGAAAGAGAGGGGGATTGGACGGTGGGAAATAGAAGTAAATGAATAATTCTCCAGACAATGAAGCCATTTTCGATAAATGCAGGTCCTTTATCGTGTATGTATAAAAACGAGGTGGACATAGCAGTCTAGTACATGTTAATTTAGTATACAGTATAATATTCCTATCACTCATATTCCTATCACTCATTTCAGCTCCAATGCCTTGATCAGTTTATTCCAATCACAATCATCCACTGCATCAAGATAAGTTATAGTCCTCAGACTTGGATGCATGCCATGAATGGTACGACAGATTGGAATCAATATATTTTCAGATTTTTCACTGTTCATTCTAAGGAGAGCATGAGATAATTCATATTTACATTCAAGATCGTCTTCAAATTCTTGGCCCAAAACTACGAGTATCTTCGGGCATTTCTGAATAAAGGATGTGCGTTCATATACATGCATTGAACCTGGAACCACATCTCTTTCCGCTACAGCGCCTTTATAGCCATATGACACTTCAAGAGTTTGCAACAACACGTGGCAAACCCAGTCTCTGTCAAGTGGTGAAAAAATGACATAGAAATCGTATGGGTACCTTATATTTCTAGGTTTTTCGGGTGGTACAGGAAAAGCCGAGAGTTGTCTTCTATATCCAACATGAGATTTACATTTTGAACAGAGAGTTACGCCTTCTGCCTTTCCATCAAGTTTCTTTGACATTTCTCGAGTTTCAAATTGTGTTAAATTCTCCTTTACCATCTTATTCCATTTTTCGATATTTCCAGGCTCAATTGCTGAGGTTATTATTTCGGATATGCTTTTGTCGTTAATATGAAACGAAGGATCATTTCTGTAATGTTGAAAGTACGCTGTCAAAACAGACATTTCTACTTCAAAATCTTTCAGAAACATTTTGGTTTCATTTGTTAATTGACCATGAGTTCGTAACGCAACGTCATAAAAGTAGGCCATTTCATGCAATAGCTTATATATTTCACTCTCCTCTTTAGTGTCCGATTGTACAGAACTTTTATAAAACTGTAGAAGCGTTTCAAATAATTGAGTAAAGCTTTGTGTTGCTTTGTTGGCAGTATCAACCTCCATTGCTCTCTTGAAACACTCGATAGCTTCTCTTGTTTCTCCTATCTCTCGTAAGAATCTTCCGTAAGCACGATGTACTTCTGGTCGTTTCTGCTGCCTCAGGCTTTCTACTGCTTGAAGAAAATATCCAGAGGCTTTCAAAAGGAATTCTTCTGCCATTTTTTCATCTGTTGTTTTGTATGACTTGTATTTCTCTTGATACGCTTTGGCCAGTTCACAAAGGTCTTGCGTGCTTGCATTCCAAGAGCAAGCTATTTCCTTATCTTGAATTGCTTCATCTATTCTTCCCAATTTGAATAAGATGTCTCCTCTTACTGTCCAAGCAAACCAGTTTCCTTGGCTTTTATCAATCTCCAAAGACTCGTCAATTTTCTCTAAAGCTTCTTCATATCTCCTTTTAGATTTTAGAAAAATTGCATATCGAATTAATAGTTCAGTAGAAAGTTTTGATTCTTCGTACGATTCATCGTTTGCTTCCAAACCACACTCAAGACCCTTTTTAAAGCAATCTTCAGGATTTTCTAAGAACTGAATTAGCTCTAGTTCCTTCAAATGGTGTTTGATGTCATCGTCCATTTGCTCAATGGTTTTCTCTTTAAATTGTCCAGTCTCATCCTTAATTGTTCCTCTTCTAGACAGGAATAGACCGACAAAAGCCCATGCAGGGGATACAAATGCCTTAGTAAACGTGTCATTAGTTTCACATCTGGTAACTTTTGCCAATGCTTCAACACCTTTTATATAAAACTCTTTTGCACTTTCTTCCATTCCTTTTTGTCTTGGACACTGTGTAAGGAGGCGGTAATATGTCTGACCCAACCAAAAGTTCAACTCCGTGATGACCTCTTTATGGTCACTTTTGTTAAGCTTTACCAGACTTTGAACCAGTAGATCTTTTGGTACTTTATTCCTTTCCATTACGTCCTTTTCTATGTGACAATCAAAGATGAAGGCAAAAGCTTGGTCCGCAAGTGCGACGGCTTGTCTCTTATCATCGTTTGATGAAAGTTCAGATGAATACTTGTCCGCTTTGGAACCTTGCTTCAATCTCCGATAGACAAAGGCAAGGTTTGCTGAGGCAGTTAGTGAATTTGGATCAATTTTAAGTACCTCTTGAAATAAATCAACAGCTTTGAAATATTGTTTATTGTAAAAATAAAAAGCTCCAAGCAAGTTCCTAGATGCTTGACGTGAAAATCCTTCTGGAAAGTCCCGTATCAATTTCTTTATAACTTCGATCCTGTGTGACAGTTGCTGTGCTGGTGGATTTTGAGAGGCGTTCAGTGATATATGAAAAAGTCCTGGCCTTTCTCCATATTTTCTTAAGATGTCTGTTGGATCGTAATCCATCTCTAAAATTGTAAATGAATTTTATTAAAAGTTTTCATTATTTTTATTACTTTCTCTTTTGTTAATTACAGAGGAAATATATTCTTTCAATATGCATAGTTGAAGTGTGATTTTTAATATCGCATATGAACAAGCACAAAGAAGACTTGAAACTAATACTAGACCAGGCACGTAGCATCGTTTTTGAAAGTGGGGGGCCAACCAGAGAAATTTTTTTTACTACCCTGAAAAAGTTGACAACCAAAAAAAAAAAAAAAAAAAAAAAAAAAAAAACGAAAATTAAAAGTTGCCCAAACTCGAAAATCCTATTTCGTTTGTGTGTGGGTGGGGGGGGGGGGGGGGCAACTTTTTCAAAGCCAAGTTACTTTTAATTCCAATTTTTTTTCTTACAATTCTTTGATATCACTATACTATGGAAAAAAGTGGGGGGCCAACCATCCCTTCAATGAACATTTTCTATAGTAAAAGTAATGTTGGGGGAAAAAGTGGGGGGCCCCCCCCCCCCCCCCCCCCCCCCCCCCCTCCCTGTAGACAAAAACTAAGATATTTTTTTTATTATTTTTACGAAATAAAAGGGGCTACGTACAGAGACTACTGGCTTAAATTATGTACATGTACTGCATCACAGAGATATCTTAAAATAATTTTTGCCTGTAAAAACTTCTACAATGTTTACATTCATCACTGAAACCAGACTTGAACTAGACACCGAGGCGACGCGACATTGAATTCTAGCATTTTGAAGCCACCATATTATACCACTGACGTATAACAAGTGTGATTATACGATAAATTACTTCCCCGTTTGAGTTATACTTACTTTTCCGTTCCTAAAGATTAAGGAAGACGTCGTATTTTTGTTGTTTATGTTGGAAGTACAAAGTTACATCCTTTTTTACATTACATTATATCCGCATTTTAGGATGACCAGAGAATCCTTCGTGTTAAGCACCCATATGTATGTCATACTCTCCTCAAAATTTGACCATGTGGACCAGAAAATAAAAGTCATTGTTTCGAATCACGAATAGATCAACTAAATTGCGCACGCACTTTTGAGAATAGATATATACACATTGTGTGCTGAATTTTAAAACATCAGAGATCCTTACAGCAGTCAAAAAAAGCTTTTTCTATTTTCTTTTTGGGTGGAAAATCCCATAAAAAAATAAATGAGAATATGTTGACGTCAGCTACGCAAACGAAGTTGTCTCGCTTGTAACATTATTTTTAGTCCGCAACTCGATCAAAAAATAAACAAGCAAAAAGCGCAATAACATAAGTGTGTACTAAATTGAAATAAATGTACAGAAACGTAAACATTAGTAATATCCATGTTTACAAAGACAGATGTTTGAGGTAATATTAATACGAAAATTTCTTTGAATTTTAAGCATTTTCATATAAGTTCAATTCATTAAACTGAATTTTATTTTAATTAGAATACATTTATAGAAATTTAGAAATTGTCAACAAAACGTACATGTAATATTGTTCCCAAGTCCCTTAGACCCGGCTTTTGAAATTGTGAATTTGGTATTTCCGAGGTGGCTAAATCATCGTATTGATCGAAAAAAAACCCGCAACAGCAATATTAATTATTTTATTACATGTCATGTAGTATATATGATTCAATGATACAAACGCAGTAAGCAGCTCTTGCATGCTTTCTTCCTTGTTTACAGTTGCTAAAGCCTAAGTTAAATGCACATTAATTTTATGAAATTATAAAGTACATCATCTTTCATACATAGCTGCAATTTAACTCTGTAGCTCGCTGGTCTAAAGACGAGAAAGAGACTCTGGTCGTACAAAATACACCATCCCGAACCACTGAAATGACAAGGGTTTCCTTTAATATTTATGAGGTGTTTTAATAGATAATTTATTAGATTTATAATTACTTATTTTCCGGAATATGCCTCATAAAAAGGCACATAATTATACAGGTACAATTTTTGCATTGGAAGAGTGCGGATTTTAGGTTTTGGTCACAAAACTTTAGGGGAATTATATCTAGCAAGAAAATTAACAGATACTTCCATCCATCCGGGCTGTATATACATTTGTACGTTGCAATATTATCTCTACAATAATACAGTGTGTATTGTTGGATAAACTGTGTGTTATCCAAGATGGAAAAAACGTAATTATTTATTTAGTCAGTAAAATTATAAATAATCTACATTTTTAAAATGTTTTAAACACGGAGACAATTAAGCAAAAAGTGTTGGAAGATTTTGTAACAAAGTTTATTTAGGAAAAAATTGGGCAGTAGAAAGTCATATGAAATCTTTGTCGTTTATCAAGGATATGTGGGTTTTATTCGAAATAGTAAAATAGCAAATAGTAAAAGTTATGCATCCTATACATCAAATAAATTTTACAAATACATATAAAGATTTTCGCAATGTTGAGCGAGCGAAACAGGATTGAGGAATCATGCAGACCCTGTACAAGTTTTATTTTTGATACTACAAACCTCTCTCTCTCTCTCTCTCTCTCTCTCTCTCTCTCTCTCTGCGTGTTCTTATAACTCAATATGAGTTGCCTCCCGTGGCGGATTGTCAGTTTACCTGTAGTATCGCTATACTTAAACAAGGTGCGATAGAGCGTCGCGGTGTCACACTACATGTGTTACCTTGCCAAGTAGTGTATTGTTTTCGCTTTCCTTCAGCTTGATTCGTTTGGAGAATATAATATCGTTCTGTTTTCTGTGCTTCTTGTGATAGATTTCGCTGGAAATACGTATATTAATCGTGTGATGAATGGAGTCCTCAAAAAATAAGATGAAATTTATTTGACAAAATGGCGGACAGGTATTTACCTGTGTAAAAAGACATTTACACGATTGTATTAGTAATCGTCATGTAAAAAAAGAGAAAAGGAATTTTATCTCGAATTGCTTCTATTTGTCATGTGTATGTCTTATTTTGGATGTCTACTAAATGAAAACCTATTGAATGAATCGAGCGGAGTCCCGAGTCCCGGGCCCACCTCGGCAAGGCGGAGGCAAACATCAGGTAATTAATTAACAAAATTATAAATTACAGGTGCATCTCATTAAGCTGCAATTAACAAGAAACGTAAAATATCGTTCGTTATTTAATCAATTAAATGGTTAAAATACTTGTTTATAGGAAGTTTGTTTTCAATATATGACTTTTTTTATTTGTTAAAAAGCTAAAGCTGCGGTGTAAATTGGCCGTAAATTAGTCACTGCATTAACAGGTAAGGCTATTTATAACGGTGCCAGTAGCCCGTTAATTGTGAAAAAATAGAATTTAACTTAAAAAGTTATTTTGAAATTGAGAGCTAATATATATACATTCAAAAAATCAAGAAAAGTGTGAAAAAATAGACTTGATTTCAGCGACTAAAACAGATACAGTCAAAAAAGCCCCAGTGGGTCTCTTTGTACAAAATGTTTTTTAATAAAACATTAACACATAGGTGTTACATAGTAGTCTGTTACAGTGTTACAGTATAAGAAGAAAACGTGTCAGATATAAATCCAACAAACAACTAAATTTGCTGAACCACTAATTTAATTAACAAGGCAATAAAATCAAGAAAAATGTTAATTTTAAACCTTATAATTAAATGAGTTTGATTTCAGTACAGAAAAGTGAATTAAGAAGTTTAAGATGAAGGAAAATAAAATTGACATTGAAAAAAAAAATTGAAATCATTTTTAATTCAGTGTTAATAAATAAAATAGAAAAATTAATAATTTTTTATGCAGTATATATTGATTTTTTAATTTTTTTTTTTTTTTGAATAATGAACATGATGAAATAAGATCTTTTTTTCAAATCAAAGAAAATTTTTAGTGGTGATGAAGACCAGAAGGAATTAATGACATTTTGTGAAAAATAAAGTATTTCTTTTCAAAAGCAATTTATTGAGAACTGAAATGATCAGTAATGTGTGGTTTCTTCCTCATAAGCACTAACAAACTAAATGAATAAACTTTTCCAAGATGGAAAAGTTAACCCTAACTCTTACAAAAGAAGTGATATAAATCCTTTCCACACAAGAAAACTGCAGAGAAGTTTCATTTTATTTGGGAGGGGCGGGGGGTGAGAGCTAGGGCTCTCAAAATAATCTGTAGAACTAAGTTCCCTGACAGATAAATTATGAGAAAGATGCATGAATCAGAGAAGTAACAATGTTTAATAATAAGGTCTTGTTTTTTACTGTACATTTTTATTTCATTTGGACACACCAGTAGAACTTATAGTTTTGTCTCCAGTCTGTTGCACAATTAGTTATACATATTGTATTTACTGGATGGCTTAAAATTGGATGCAACCAATGATCTATCATAGAAGTCCTATTACATTTGAATTTGCTGCAACTTGTGTGAGAATCTTCAGTGCTCTATAGAAGGACATTTGAGAATAAAAAATGGACATACAAAACTAGAAGCATCATTCATTGTTTGTCTATAGTGTGTTCGAAGGAGTGGGGGAATAGGGAAGGGGGTGCCTTGAATCCTTCATTTTGTCTCTAACTCTGATGTTAAAGATGATACATATTTTCATATTAAGGAAAATAAAAAAATAAAAAAAAAAGTAAGTTTATTGTTGGACATCAATTTCAACTTACCTTTTGCATTCTTTCTGAGGAAAGCAGTTTCAAACCTTGATGTTGAATAGTGCTTAAACTTAATGTTTAAAATTATTGCAATGAATTTATGAACAAGCATTTTTCCATCTCCACTGGATGACATTGAAAAACATTCCTATATTAGAATTTGGAGCAGAGGTTTTCTTTGGTCAGAATTGTAACTTTTCTGAAGCTGAATAATTCTGTCAGCTGACTACTTGTTCATTGTTTTAGATTAAATTTTAACACATTTTGGCATATATATTTGTAGCTTGGGGAAGCAAAACTTCAATTGTTAAGTTGCTTATATGTATAACCTTAAAAAGAAACTTGTAAAGTACACTTCTCTAAGGTTTATAGACAGTTTCTTGTACTTATATTCGTAGGTACTTAAATGTACCAAGTCTGAATGTTACAACAAATAACGACTTGCATTGGTATGTTTGATCTACCTAAGTTCCATTTTGGTATTAAGTATATAGGAATTTCTTCAGGAAATGGCGGACAATGCATGAAACTATTTTGTTTACTTATATCTCCTACATGTTGTGTGATGACGATTTAACTTTGATTGATCATTGGATGAATTAGTCACATGTTAAAAAGCCAACACACAATTTAATCCCTTCGACAAAGCAGACAAAAAGGACACAAACGAATACATTGTAAAATTGCAGTTATTAAATGAATTACTTGTGGTTGTTTCATTTCTTTCTCTAAGCTATTCAGGCTAATCTCGACCATGTTGATTAAGTTTATTTTAATACGTAATCTCCGATTTTGTTTAATCTAGTACAAGTTTGTTTATTTATTGTTCTTGTAATCTAGCAGATTAGAAAATGATGTTATAGATACCTCACTGTGCCTGTACACCCGTAAGGACAGGTTACCAGGAGGAATTAGGCAGATTGCGGAGGGGCACGCTCGCCTTGTGTACCCAGCAATCGGCACAAGAACTTTATCAGGCTGGGTAAACAGACCATAGAGATCTCCCTATGTATAAGGAATGTGGTCGTCCATCAATCACTCATTGTTAAATTCCTAGGTGAAGCAACCAAAAAAAACCAAACTTTTCTTATTGATGTGTCCATATGCAATATTAAAACCTGTCAACATTCAAGCATTTTTGAACTCTTTGATAACTTCCTAGATATATAACAAGTACTTTGGAGGATGTCATATGAAGTACTTTGGGAGACATGAATGAAATAGTTTGTTTCATTACTCATGAAATATGAAAATAACCAACATTGTTATCAATCCCAAAAGTCCATGGGAACAACACAATTGGAATTGAGAGCAGAGCAAACACAGGCCTCTTAAAACATCAGAGATGGGATCAGGTGCCATGGAGGAGTAATCACCCCCGTGTTAGCTGGTTCACTCCCATCATGCTCCTTGTCATGATTGGGTGAGAGGAAAAATCTTAAGACATTCTGGTGTCTGGAAGTGTTTTTTACTTTGAAAAAAAAATGCTGAAAGACCGTTAGTTTTTATATTTGGTAAAATGAGATTACAATTGGAGTCCGGTCACAGTTTTAAGGTTCTTGTCAGAGAATTTAAAATTTGGAGGCAACCCTCTTGGGAAAGATATGTTTTTAAAAATTATTGTAAATATTTCATTTTTTGGATGATACAATAGCTACACCATTGGCTTGAGAAAACTAAATGGATCTTTTGTGTCAATTTATTATTAGTTGTCTTTAACATTTTTTTCCAAATCCTTCTGTTATGTTAAAATAAAAGTTTTTTGATAGCTGCTTGCAGTCACTTATTGATGCTAAATTTGAAAAAAAAAAAAATCATTTTTATATGCGTAGATTACTTTGCTGAAATATACTGAAATGATTTTTATCAGTACTGACTATTAAACCTAATGTGTGGCAGGCATGGAGATACTTATCAGAAAGATATCAGTAAAGATGAAATCATAATATCAGATAAATTTGAGCTAATAAGGCTATATTGGCCTTGCAGATGTCTATTTCTTTCAAATTGAGTCATTAGAATACCTCCGACTGTATCTCACGACATGTTAATCCAATTATTAGCTGTCAGCTTTAAATTTTAAACTTTTTATTGCCCATATCTGGATAATGGTTAACACAAAAAAAGAACATATTTTGGTTCTTTGAATGAAAAGTGCTTGATCATTCTCAAAGTCACTTCGCAGTCACACGAAAAAAAATGATTTGCGTAAAAAAATACAGATAAAGAAGTAGAACCTTTCCTATAGTAAGTATTCTTTAATGTGTAATTTATGGCAAATTTGCTTAATACGATACATTTTATTCGAAACCAGAGGAACAGAATATGGTGGTTAATTGCCGTATATGGTCTGCGTCCTATTGATTCATTCTATGGTTTTTGCAGGATTTACGACCGAAAGAGTAGCACCATTCAGCATACATTAAAACTGTACGGAAAGCTTTTTCATAGTCATTAAATAATAGGGCTTTCTCAAGAATTTGATCCCCCATGATCTCTGTGACAATAAAATGGATTCTTTTGATGGCTGTGGAGAGTATCTTTGATAAATGCTATTTGTTGAAAATAGCACCTTTTCCTGAAATCAGAGCTAGTTGCTAATCACGGTATTTAATTGTTGAGGTGCCATCAATTTGTCCAAAAGAGGTTCATATTAACTCAGCAGTTTTCTTGTCTGGATCGCCTGAATATAATGGGAGAAAGTATATCCATTACCCTTTATGTCTGTTAAATGTGCTGAAAATTCTTTCATAATATGCAGGGAAAATATTTTGTAATGAATTGGCATATGGCACAAGAACTTGACATTTACTAGGTACATGTATATACCTTGAATGCATGCAGTTACAGATAAAATATCTGATTGCAATTGTGATCAATTACTTTGGACCGAGTGCCATTAAGTATAATTTCAATGGAATGAGAATTGTTAAAAATTATAGTATTAATTAAAACAAATCAAATATTATGGATAACAATAATTATTGGGTAACTATATAATTGTAACTTACAGAGAAGAAAGGGAATCTTGTTTGCCAATATATTCTCACAATTTAAGGCTATTTTCCTTTAGGGCATTTAATATCAAAATTTACTGTATCTCCAAAATTCACAAAAAGAAGAAATTTAGTTTATTTTTAGAACCCAGCTACTGTTTGCAAATAAATGGCTTTATAATTAAGAAAGTTTCAAATTTAGTTTAACAATCGAACCTTATATAATAAAGAAGTTTTTTCAGATCCTTCAATGTCTTTTGGTTATTAATGTGATACCTAAAATTTCTTTAACATGTAAAGAATAAAAAAACTGGAAGGATTTTTTTTCTCTTGGTTTCCTTCTATCTTTTTTTATCTGCTCCAAAAATCTAGGGCAGTGTGGTCATACAAAAAAAATCAAATGGTTTATAAGACTGAATAGGTCAATGACAGACTTCTCATACAGAGTCCGCCTTCCTGGTAAAACCCCTTTTGACAAATTACTATCAATGTGGATTTTTTTTTCTCCTTGGCTTCTGAAAATCACCCTTTTTTCAAATTACCTGTCTCTCGGCCTATTTATTCAAGCCTTTATTTGCTTTGCATGGCTTGGTGCACACGAACAAGCCAACAACTCGCTTGAACCCCATCGCTCTTGTACAAGCTCTTGAAGATGTACGTGAAGGATTCAATACAATTCCTTTCATGCTGTGGACCTCCACTTAGACCGATGCCTTCGGTAATCCTTTTGATTTATCACCGGTGGTAGTCCTACTCTTTGGGTGCTCCTTAGCACACTTGAATAACCCTTAAATAACACTTCTACCTTAAAACACCCTGCGTATGTCCACACCATAAGTAGCCATCATATTGGACCCCATAGGTCACAAAACAACTTGATAGGTCGATTGCAGTGGCCCGAGAAACACTTCAACTTTATACAGGGTTGTTGAAGAGAATAAATAAGAATGTACAGTAGTGTTCTTGTGCATATACTTCTAGGTGTAATAAACATTTCAGATTAAATTTGACTGAATAGGGAAATATATATTTAGCAAAAGCCAGAACCTGTTGCATTGGATTAAAATTCAAAATGGTTGAGTTGGAAAATGATGAATTCAGTTTCAAATTATGATTGTTAAACTGCAAAGGATTTCTTTAGTCAAAAATCAGTTTAAAAAGAGTTGTTTGCCTCTGAGCTGAATATTTAGTAACATTCTGTAGTGTGTATTCTCACAATATTTGCTTTACATCTCATCTCAACAGAGTTGAGATCCTTGAGCTTTTCCTATACCCCCCAGAGTCAGAGTCTCACAAAGGTTTTGGAGCAGGTTCATTTGTCTAGTAGCTTTAAGCCCTACCTGCAGACCAGTATTACAGGAGTATTATATCTATAGGGACTTGACAATGCTACATACATTGTAGCTGACTCTGACCAATTTCTTCTTTTTGAGTGCATGCCTGTATTTTTTAAGTACAACAGCTCCCAAGGTGTCTTTAACTATAGTCCCACTACATGACTTGGAGACCAGTCCTTTGGAAGAAACTACAGTATAATTAAACCATGTTTCAGTAGGTACATGCATGGAAAAGATTCCTCACTGCTCAAAGGCCCTGAAGTAAGTATAGGTCAAAATTTCCAGCCCTCCTCTTGCAAGGGTATTACTTGATTTCTGTGCCTTAATAAATGAGGAACCATATTACTTGATCAAGTTGAAAAAAGATTACAGTTTAATGCATAGAGAATTATAGTCAAAAAGATAAAAGGTAAATGACAAAATATATACAGGGAAGACTGTAGACACAAAGGGTCTTTATGTGTAAAGGTGGAATTTTTTAGAGCACAACTTTAAGATACAGCTCATAATACAGTCAGACCTCATTCTCTGGAACTTGGAGGGACTGAGAATAAACTTTAAGATATCTGATGATTTGATAGAGATATTGAATAGAGGTTAAATTCTAAGAGAGTAAGTGGATGGGTCCTCCAAAGACTTCCACATATCTAGGGGATGTTCACTCCTCCATGGCACCTGATCCCACCTCTGGTGTTTTGGAAGTCCGTGTTTGCTCTGCTCCTATTTTGTATTGTTTTATGGACTTTTGATCTTGAATACTGTTCATTATATCCATATGTTTCATATATGGAATTAATAATATCTAGGTTCACAATATGGAAATTTAACAGCATGCAAGTATTTTTAATAGATCCTATTTAAGGTAATTGAATTTGAATTAGTGCATCTCTTAATTAAGGCATTACATTTGAAATTTAAATTTAGCTCATTCAAAGGCCACATACAAATCATATGTCTTTCTTTGACAGCATTAGTTGCAATTTTAAGGTCTGTAACACTAAATGATAATTATAAATTTGGTTTGATCTGGCAAATAAATATACTTTTTTGCAGACAGACTTTGGCTCTAGTTTGTATTTAGTAGTTTTATTATTAGAATGATAATTGAAAATACCTGCAATTATTTAATGATTGTAATATTTTATATGGGAAACTTTTTAAAAGTTTCATTTTAAGATTTTTAAAAGGTGTAGCACTAGATCAAGATATGAAGAAAGAGAATATTAAAAGAGTTAGGAAACAACAAGAAACTTGGACATTTTGCCATTAAAGATTTCATGCATGGATGTTGATCAAGTTGTTTATAGTTGTACCATCATGCAATGCCATTTTACTATCTTGATTGCAAAGTTCTTCAAGGCATATTCTAGAATAAAGCCTTGCAGTTGCTTCACTAGAAGGAAGAACGGGTCTGTCGTGAGTCACTTAATGCTAATCATATCTAGGACATTATGGCATTATGGGGACAGTCAGAGAAAAACATATGAAGGCTAGGAATTCTTCACAGAAAATCTGTAAATTTTTAAAGGTAACAAAACCCCAGATCAATGTTTGCTGAATGGTGGACAAGCATTTTTACACTCTTCTATTAAGAAGATAGAAAATTATGTCAAGCCTGAGAAGAAATGTCAATAGAATTATAAAGAAGATGTTTAAACAGGTATTTTTTCTTTTGTACTTGAAATATTTCAGGGCTAAAAGCAAAAACACTTTCATTGTTTTCAAAACAGCATTTTGCGAATAAACTAAAGAGATTAGAGCTTAATAATGAAATTCTTTTGGTGGGGGTACAGTATACATATACTCTCAACCCCTAAGTTGGCAATATTGAATGCCCAAGTCACAGCAAGTTGTTGTTACAAAACGGCAATCCCATACCAATAATTATATACGAAAATGTTGACTTGGGGTTGAACTAGAAGGGTAATTATCATGTGCTGGTTATTGACACACATAGCTCTGTCAACAGTTTTAGGGTCATATTATTAGTTAAACATACCAGAGGATATGCACTTTTTAAAAAAGTAACTCCTAATTTAAAGATCTGGAGAGCTTTCTTTATTGAGACTGAGATTTATTTTTCCCCTGGACATAAGTCATGTTTCAACCTGCATAATTGCTAATATGTTTTTTTTGTACCAACATATGTTTCTCTTTTTTTATGATCTGATTTGTGATGAAGATAATTTTAAAATGGTTTAAGGGTAAAGTCTCTTTTTCTTTGTGTTCTGAAATCAGTAAATAAAACATACAAATTGCCTTTTAAGGCTATATACTTTTTTTTCAAATTAGGGGAAAAAGTTCTTCCATCACCTTTTAGGTTGTAAAGTATGATTTTGTTTCGGTTTAACTGTATCATAACTTAAAACTTTATGGGAAGTTGTTTTCAATTTGTAATTGACTCCTTCATGATGGTGGTCACTTTGCTCACAAAGATCGGAATTTAAGGGTGTATTTCAAAAGATTTACAAGTAATTGTTGCTTTACATAAAAAATTTGTTCAGTTATTAACATCGATCATGAAAATTCATTCCGTCTCATCGGATGGGTGCACATTGCAAGAGAATTGCCCTATCTTGACGCAATTCTATAAACATTGTACATGCATGTATCAATGCCGTCTACTTTAAGGCATGAATGTTCATAAAGGAAAAGAATGTTTGAAACATTAAATAAGGAAATTTTTATATCACTAACAATCAAATTCTTATGAATCACTCGATTTTTATTTTTTTTTTTATATTTAAAGATTTGTTCAAACGTTTTATATTTTCTGTGTTTCATATTTCTGACAATTTAAAGGCTTATAATAGCTTTGCCTTCTCAGGTAGAGTAATTGTTGACTTTATGTTGTTTAATTTTGTCTATTTGTTCCATCTTAAAAGTGGATGGTCAAGAACTGTGTAACTCAAATAAGTAAGAATTTGCAGAAAAATACACTGTTAAGGGAAAATTTATTCTTTTTTAAGATCAGCTAGGCCAAGATGATTATGGTGTTTCCCATAGGTCTTTTTACATTATATATACATTGTATCATGTACCTCATTTGATGATCTATGCATGGTCACACAAACTTATTAATAATATGATGACAATAATAGCAAGAGTTGTCAATAAATCAGTCTGGTACAAAGGTATATTATCAAAATCTTCTAAAAAGAGCTAATCTGGACCTAACTCCACATTTGTCATATGTATAGTCACTATCCAGCACTAAACTCAATTAGTCTGGCTTAACGTATATTAGTCAATATACATGTACCAATTTTTTTTCTGCTTCTCTCATTTTTTATTGGAAGACCCATATTATGGCCTTAATTTTTATGCACCTTTATTAAGGTGACTACTAAGCTCTTCCATAGGATATCGCGTTTGAAAATTTTAACTTTTCGTAGATATAACCAGATATCTGCTATACTCAGGTGACTGTGAATGCCCATAGGCCTCCAATGCAAAAATATTATCTACTCAGTACCAAAGACCTGCTGATGTATGGAAAATAATAAAATGTTGGGACATTAAATTTATTTTTCAAGACAGCTAATTACATGCAAATATCTAGCACTGTGATTTGATACAAAAACAGTTTTATGATTGACAATTATAGCATAAAAATGTGTGCACATTGTCAACCGTAAAAAGCCATAAATTCTATTTACTGCAGTGTATTTTGATTGTTTCAAGTTGATACATCTAATGTGTCTTTGCCCCCAGACCATGTGTCTTGGCAAAGCTTTGTGTTTTGTAGAGGTTGTGATACGTTGCCTTTCACAGACTCTCTGGAACCTTCATTGTTAATTTTACCACACCGGAGGTGTTAACCTTTTCTTTGATTTTCAAATTCTTCATAGCCATAACCTTCTTTTCAATTTTACCTGTAGAAATAAAATTATTATTAGTTTCTTGTCCCTGAGTAAAACCCCATGTATTTCACTCATAAGATGCATGATGCACAATACAAGAAATCTTAATGTCTGGCAAGGTTATTTTTTATTTCCCTGGCATGTTTAATTTGGGATTTTGCGTGTCTGTTTGTAGCTTGAATAATTGAACCAGTATTGATTGTTTGGGGGTTTATTTGGGGACATAATGCCAATACCTGGTCGCTGTATTTTTTCCCTTGGTGTCGGAAACACTTATCTATTGCCTGGGTTTTGGCCATTGATCGGTTGGTCTCTCGCTTATACTTCTCCACAGGTTAAAAGGTTGACTGTACATTGTTGTGCCATGAACAGCAATACATGTATCAACAACTAGTCCTTACTAGGAAACTTTCCCACAACCCTTTTTTGTTTCATCAAATTTGCCCGTTATCCCTGTTTCTGAACTCATGGGTTCTTAAGAAAAAGAAATCTAATACCGCTACTCATGGCAGTGCAAATCTTATATTTGCAATTGATTTTTTTATGTTTAAATTTTGTTTGAACAAGAGATTTTATGAAAAGTGCGTTACTGTTATTGCAGACTGGGGAATATTGTCATATGGTGATAAGGATTGTTGTAATCTTCATTTTTTTTTTTCATGACAAGTTACCTTTGAATATTTGGAAGAGGTACATACAATTTGTATTACTGTACAATGATAAATCTTGGCATATATAGTTTAATATGTTTTATACATTTGATGCTTCAAAAAGGGAAGCAAGTCTACATTGACCAATTAATACAGAATGAATCTGAGTGCATGTGATCTTACAAGTCTATATAGATATACAGAGTTATTCTCATAGAAGGTCTCAAAATTTAAGGTTATTATCTGGTTTTGGTCAAATTTCATCTTACAGGGTATGCTGTAATTATAGATACATTTTACAGGGAATAAACAGGGATATAATATAAATTACTTGTTAATGAGTCGATTTTTAAAAATTATTTTCATAATATTTTAATCAATCTCTCAAGTTTGAGATAGTGAGGTTTGACTGTAGTTGATAATATAATAAGAAACATACAGTGGGGGCAATTAGTATTGAAGAAATGTGATGGCAATAAAGAGGGTAAACAATTAACATATATACCTGTTAAAATTAAGAGTATTTTTTTCAAAAAATGGCATAGTCATGTGTTGCATCAAGAAAAGATCAACACTAAAAAAATTCAAGCTTGAGAAAAGATTGGGAAGACTCAAAAGGGATAAAAATCTCGTATTGAACTGCAGTCATCTTGGCCATGTTTCAAGAAATCTTGAGCATTGTTGTTGAGACAGAGTCCATAATGCCAAATAAGGTGAATTTCAGAAATTCTCATTCACTTAGTCTTTTTTATGAAAAGACATAAAGGTTTATACTCCCCTGGCTTATAATCTTCTCTTACACTGAAATGATTTATTTGAAAGTTAACGACCCAAAGGTTATGACAATTAAAAATAGTTCACTTTCGTCACAATACCAGGATTATTAAATCAGAGAACTATAAGATTCACTTTTCATTTGCAGTCTGAATAAAATATTTTTAGTTGAATTCTGATTTCTTAATAGATGAAAAAAAGATTTCATTTCTGCTGAGAACATTTAGAAAAATGAAGATGCAGTTAAAGTTACACCTATAGACAACTTACCCAAAACATGTAGGATTTTGATATCTAATTTTTTTAGTATGTTAGAATTTTTGGAAGAAGATACATCATATTTTAATGGAGATATTGAATAATTTGAAGGCTGACCTACCCAAAGAATATCAGGTGTCTTCTCATTTTGTCATGTTCGGGCTACATGATATCCACAGAGAGTTTTGTCGGTATTTGTAGCTCTGCCAGACGGTACAATGGACCGAGTCATATTGCAGGGTTGTTGAGAGGATGTTTGTTTGAGGGGACATTCAGTGTTGTTGATATGAAAAGGGAGACAGGGACATGATCCCCTCCAGACAAAACGGGGAGTTTTGACAAGATGTTTATCTCAGAGAAATCACTTACTTTGTCTATAGTGTTAGGAAAAGGCTGGATGGATCTAATGTTTGAAGATCTCAAAAATAAGACCTTAATTTCAAAAAGGCAAAAAAAAAATGGAGCTTGTTATCACCCGGTGATAAGTCAAAATTAAGACCTTAATTTTAGAAAGACAGATCACCCGTGGGTTTCCGACGATGAAAATAAGTGTGATGCTGAGAAAGTCTTTTGAGCAAGCTTTTCAATTTAGAATATAGACCTCGGGAAGACAGAGTTCTTCCATCATTTATATATTAATTGACCCTAAATTAACCTCTAACTTGAAGACTGAAATTCTATGGTGAAGTTATATTAGTATCCATAGCAAATTTTTAATTCTGAATATGTAGAAAATTCTGTTTTCTAAAATTAATTTAAAGTGAAAAGTTTTGCTTTCAATTATGGTAGCATATACTGTAGTTGCGCATGTATTTGTTGCTTCAAGGCCATGACCACTGAGCATTAATTTATATCAGTAAAGGTCATAGGAGGACAAATAAAACTGGGACTGGGTTAAATATCAATGAAGGAGAAGTGCTACTGTGTAGAACTTTCTTTTATAGCTATAGTTTAATTTGTTGTATAGACTCAGTACCTTTCTGACTATTGAGAAGTAAGATGAATTGGCATACATAAAACTTTTGATCAATAAACTATTATTATAGTCCAACTTACTTCATAAAATTAAACACAGAATAAGGATATTGTACGGTAAAACTTATTTACTAAAATAGTACAAACACAGATAATTGGAATTTACGAATATAGCAAAGTTTTCTTAAATCCCCCACAATATAAAATTTTAGATATTCCTTAGTATACAGATATAACAAATTATGGATACATGTATATAGCAAAGTAATTTCACAGGTCCCAGTGACTTTGTTATAACCGAGTTTTACTGTAGTACATTATAAAGAGAGTAAGTGAATTTAAAAAAATGTATAATTATATATTGATTAGAATCATCATCATTATAGTTTATTGAATGAATAGTGCAACTGACAAACAGATATGACATAAAAGTACAGGTATGTATGGGTGTATAAAAGAAATACAGGCCTTCAATGAAAGCTCTTCTTTGCAGGGGATTCTAAAATTGCATTCAGTTTTAGAAAACCCCAAAAATACATATTTTTTGGCATGAGTAGGTCTTCTACTCTGAGAAAAATTTTTAAATGGTGCATAATGAGTCTCTTTTGAGACATGTTTCACATTCTTTTTCTCCGTAATGGATTAGCTACCCAATTATCTCCCTACGAAAAAAGAAACATATTTCATTATCACACCGGGGACAGTTACATTATATTACCTGTCTTTGTCGCAATCTTTTAATGTCAACATTTGAATGGCCCAAAAATTCTGTAACACTCACCCACTAAGGACTTTCCTTTGAAATGCATGTTGCCATATTATCAGTTTGCAGAAATTGTTTTGGTGCTATGTCTCATCAGGCGGCTTTGTCATGTTTTCAACAGAATACAGTTTGTTACAATAGAAAGCTTTTTTTTTTTTAGAAAATGAAATACTGTAAAGTATGTTTGCAGTTGCACATGTAATTATAATTTCATCAATGGTTACTGTATGAATACTAGATGTATATGAAAGTATAATATTTTGTATTTCCTATACTTCTCACTTCTTTTTTAGCTCACCTGAGTCAAGAGAGTTAGAGAGTCTGTTGTCTATTTGTCATATTTCATTTGCTGTCTGTCATGTCTGTAAGCAAATTTCACAATTAGAACTTTCTCTCTCAAGAACTACTTAGCCAATTTCAACCAAACTTGGCACAAAGCATAACCATTGATTTTAAGAAATTAAGGTTGCCTTATAGGCCCTTTGTCAAGGGGAGGTAATTAAGAATAAGTAATATGTTTTACTTATCACCTGGCCATAATTGATAGGACCAGAATAAGTGAAATACATGTAGATGAAATTTTTTATAGACATTTATTGGAAAAATATTTTCAAAAACAGTCATGCATAGTCAAACTTATAATAAGAAACATTTGTTTAAATCATCAAGTCAAGGTGGTTGGTGTTAGGTCACAATAGGTGTTCAAAATTTTACATAGCTGTTTGTTGGAATTTTATTTTAAAATCTAGTTTTCTGCTGGTGGGATGGGGTAGGGGAGCAGGAATATAGATATAGTGGGAAGAATTGCAAGGCCCATGTTACTGATAGAGAACCACAAAGCCCCTAACTCA
Source organism: Saccostrea cuccullata (assembly GCF_032062105.1). Lineage (NCBI taxonomy): Eukaryota > Metazoa > Mollusca > Bivalvia > Ostreida > Ostreidae > Saccostrea > Saccostrea cuccullata. The sequence continues at coordinate 19,778 of NW_026923116.1, forward strand.
GGTCAGTGATATGGATTGTTGGCCTCTTGTTGTTGTTTTTTGGAACGATGTGCATATTTTTAAGAATGAATGCAAATCAAGTTTGCATAGGATGGGGATAACCACTGATGCAGTCATATCCTTTCATCAGAACACTTTAAAGATCCTAAATGCTTTCTATTAGTCTGAAATATTAAATTCATCATGATTTCATCAAATTTTACCTTTTTTTTTTTTTACATTAAAATGCATAAAATTTGCCCTATTGCATCCTTCATTTAAATCAAAATTTATTAACTACGTTGAAACAGGTGCAAAGCAATATTGCTTTTTTACCTCATTTTAGATACAAATTGCATCAAAGTATTGCACCTATTTAAAATATGCAGTGTATTGTTATTAAGAATTTAATGTACCATTTATGAGATGTTTTAATTATCCCCTCGTAATGGATTTGGAGGGGATATAGTAAAGCGCTTGTATATGTATGTGGAGGGTGGGGTGGTTTGTCTTTGTGCAAAATGGAAGTGACATAATATGACTCTGATTTGAGGGCAAATGCTGTCTTGGTTTATATAATTGCTTTTTGCATGGGAATGCTCCACTTTGTAGTGTACTTGTTCACACACATTTTGTCAAAGTAACCTGCCCATGCAGTCATCTAGTACTATTTGAAATCATTGAGGATCATCATATCAAAATTCTGAGTCAGAAATTGTGAAAAAAGATGTTTTGTACTACATATGCTTTACATTCACACATGAAAACTCTTATTTTCACACAATTTTTTTTTTCACCTGGTAACAATGTGACAAGTTTTAGTGAAATATTTGAAAGGTATGAAGGTGTGCATACATTATGAATGTGTTGTTAACAGTGCAAGTGCCATAGGAAGCTTGTCGTCTTAAAGCAAACAAAGATTTTCTTGTGTTGAAAAAAAGTCTTCTTGCAGTAAAATATTGATTAAATTGGTTGGTTCAGTCAATTCAAGTTATCTGGTGCATAACGTTCCAGGTGTATAATAATTGCTTGCTTAATAGCAGTATCATGGTGATATTGATGCAGTACAATTTAGCTTTTGAAGATGTTAAAAATTCACAAAGTAACTAGCCATTAAATCATTTTAGATTATAAATGGGGCATTCTCATTGATATCAGAGATAGTTATAGATAAATGATCAATGAATTACTGAACCATCAGTAAATAGGAATGTCAAATAATGTGGTAAATAGTTCACTATTGAATGACAGCTGGCAACAGGTTTTCAGTTCCCTTAATTTCAGACCAAAATGAATTTCTAGCAAAAAGGGAAAAGAGGTACCTTTTAATCAGCTTCCAAAGTTTCTGTTTATAAGAAAGAATTATAAAGTCTGTTTATAGTGAAAAGTATCACCAAAGTATCAGTAAGTCAATTATTTCACAAGCAATATAGGACTTCTATCTTAATATAGATCTGTCTTTATAAAAATTTACAATCCACAACTAACAGACTTTGCCTACCTCCACCATGAAAGAGTTCCATTAAGTAATTGCTTTGTCAAGTATTAGCTAATGTATTTCTGTGCTTGACTCTGTAGCCCATAGTCATTATGTCACTTCAAAGTTAAATCATGAATTTCCATGTTGATCACAGTAGTTTTAGTTATGTAGTCTCATTGATACTGACTAAGATTTGCTCTAGGCATTATGGTTTTTCATCTATTATTTGGGCATGCATGAATTCAAGCCCATGTTCTTTTCATGAACACCAATATACTAGCCAGTTGAATAAAGCTAACATACATTTGTTGCTTTCTGACTGTTTGCTCATTTTTGCAGCAAATTCAAATCATCACCAATAGATGTCTCATTATTACATTTTTTTTCAATAAAGACAAAGGTTGGTCATAAGTCCCCCAAAACTGAAACAAGAAAAAGGACTTGAAAATTCCTGTCAGCAGTCTGTCCCACTTGGATTTTCTGGATTTTTCCCATACACTTTCATATATTGATCTGATTTTTAGTTAGATTCTACAATAAACTTCAAAGTATTTACTGCTATGAAAAATGTAGTTAATCTTAATTCAATGATTTTTGCCAATTTAATATTGACCAGTTGTTAGAAGTGCTTATTTAAACTCTCAGAATGCTTGTCAAATAGGCAGACCAGTTTACGATCCTTGCATGTTGACATGGAGCTAGATTTTGATTTTGTAAATGAAGCCCTTGCATGCTGGATTTTATTTCTTATTTGATGTAACATTCATTAGGGGGTAATTTAAGTCCAGTGGGTGTTAAATGAGAGAAATCACAATTTTCCATCCCTTTTGAGGGATTAACAAACTAATTTCATATGCATTAATGTTGATCATAAAATGCCATCAGTTTAATCTCTTATGTTTTACAGTCTGGTGAAGACACAGCCTCCAAAAGTTCAGCTCAGCCTTTTCATCGATCACATGGCATAAGAGGACCACCTTCACCCAGATCAAAGGGACCTCCCTCTCCCAGGTCCAAGGGACCCCCATCTCCCAGAGAACCACCTTCCCCCATCACGCACCGAGCCCCGCACCACCATGCCGAATCCCCGCAAATGTACACGAACCATTCCACCGTGTCAAATCCCAGACAACCCACTTTACCTTCCTCTGACAGTCAGCAAACTTCCTGTGGACCCAGAGGAGCCAACCAAACCTTGTATCTGCAAAAAATTCGGGAAAGTTCCGAAGCTGTAAACAGTGGAGATTTCCGCAGGGCCATCCAGTTGTATTCGGAGGCTATACATCTTGATCCATCCAACCACATTCTTTTCACTAACCGGTCAGCAGCCTACTGCAAACTGAGGCAGTTCCAGAAGAGTCTCGAAGATGCAAAACAGGCCAAGCAGCTCAACCCAAAGTGGGCAAAGGTAGGCATCATGAATTGCATTTTCATATTAATGATGTGCATTTATCAAAAAGGTAGCAGTAACTGTCATCTTTTTTCATTGATTTCTGTTTGAAATGAGCTGTCTCGGTAAGAATAAAGCAACCTCTTGCCACCAATTATACACACCGGGGTGGCAGATAGCTTGCTTTCTCTGGTTGCAGTTGAAAGTATAGAGTTTCATTAGGTGTAGAGGATTTAAGGAAAAAGAAAAGGGCTGTAACTTTACGGAATTTTTACGACAGAATAAGCTGAATGCACCTTCCCAATGCTGATTTACATAATTCTATCATTTCTCAACTCAGATTTTAAAACGTTATGCAAAATTTTTCAAGGTGACTTTGTAAAATTAGCCCTTAACGCATACAGGTGATTGTTTTTTGTCACAAGTAAACAATGCATGCACCATGATTTAATGTGGTGGAAGATTCATTTGCTGCTCTATAATTGAAAACACCATTGTTACTTTATATGGTAGGATCATGGCTGCATTTAAAGTGATATTATGATCAGCTATGGTGTATTAATGTTTTAGTGTGAAGAGGTTTCCCATCTTAATCATTCAAAAAATGTGTGCATGTCAATATATCCAATTATTTTTGTAAAGGTTTTGGTCGGAACAATAGACAAAGGGATCTAAAATTAAATGCTCCATGCATAGTGTTTGTTTTAGGATGAGGACCCTATTCTTGTAAAGGATTATTTTTTGGCCCATTCAGGTTCATTCAGTATTACCCACAATTCAGATGCTTATCTCTTTTTCCCACAATTCCCTCTGATATGCATCAAACTGAGTGATATGTAGATGGATAGACCCCAAAACCACTGACTGTTGGGTGTCAGATTCCTTGCCATTTGTTCTCCACAATTGATCAGTCCCAATTTAAAGAGCCACAAACCTTAATTCTTGACACACTACCAACTACAAATGTCTTGTCATTTCAATGGAACTTAACAAAATTTGGGCATTAACTCTAGGGTAGCTGCAAAGGTGCTAATCCCTAATTCATTTATATAAAACTTTTTTCAGGCTGAAAAATCCCTGTTTTTATTAGATGTACAGGGCTATAAGTATTAAGTTTTCTGTAATTATCAAATTCTCAGGAAGAAGGTGCTTGATTTCTAAGTAATGGATATAGGCAAAGTTTGACAACAAAAATGGCATTAAGATATTTTTCCTTTCTTGGGATAAAAGGAGATATATATACTTCTAATTGTTAAAATTTTTGAATTCACCCCTTAGGTTGATTTTCTGTTAAGTAAAGCTTAAAAAGCTTTCAATTTATCGTAAAATCAGAGTTCGCAAGGGTAATGTTCATCTTTAAAATACATTAAATTATAATAAAACTGTCATAAAGAAAATAGTGGCATTAAGAAAAACTTATTCATTCACTCACGAGTAGTATTTCAATTTTGTATTGCCTCTAATTATGAGATTTTTCGATGAGTTTTTGCTTCGGAGGACAAATGAAGCATGAATTTCAAAAAGGTCATTCAATGTGGAAGTTTCACAATGTTTTTAAATTTTAATTGTGTGACGTGATGCAGTGTGACGCGAACCAAAAAAGAATGTTAATTACCGTACTTCAAGATGTAAACTTTTCATAAAATCTGTCGGGATTAGTGCTTTAGACACACACCGTAACCACATAATATTCGGATGGAAAAACAGCCCTCATCCAATACGGGTCCTCAGTTCTGAATACTTTCTGCACTGTAATAGAAGGTATATACAGACTGTAAAAAGAAACGGTGTTAAAAACGATAGAGGAGAATAGACAGACCTCTTTGCTCTTCTTATGTACAGTTATTTTTTTTCTTCCTAATTTGCATATCTTGTTTGATCTTGAATATAAATTATTTTGCATTAAATATCTTTTTGTGCTGCAAACTTCCAGTCATAGCGTAAGCTATGGATATTAAAATGACTCAAATTGGTAGCCTGTTAATTGAGCACATACTTAATGCTCGGTTTTCAATAGAATGTGCAAGAGAGTTGTAAATGAATTTGGGGTCTCCCATTAAAAGCCCATGTTTATACAAAAGAAGAATTTTTTTCTCCTCTACGCTCTGTTGATATTTCATAAGATACTAGGAACCTTGTACATGTGTCGGTGCAAGAGTGCTACATTATGTGAAGTCTAGACCAAACTCCTTCATGCCAGACAAAGAAAGAAATAGTGGTACAGACTTGTTAATGTGGACTTATTGTACTGGTAATTAAGGCCATATTGGTCCGGATGACGGTGTGGTCTGGGGTATCTAATGCCAGGGGCATTTCAAGTAAGTTTCAATGGAGTTTTGAGATGTGAATCTATATATTTTTTGGGGGGTTTTGATACTCTGATGTCTGTTCGTTTGATCAAATTGTCTATAAAATTCAAAATCATCAAGATCAAGTCCAAAAAGACGTTCTGGAAAATTCAAACTTTTAAAGGAAAACTCAAATTCTCAATGTTAAGAAAGAGAAAATACAGTTCTCAAATTAGATTCCGTGTCAGTTATAGTTGGGAGGTCCTTAAGAATTAGAAGATATGGGAGCATTTCTTTATGTCAGATCAGAACAGTATTTGCAGATGGATTCCATACTGAAGAACCACGAATACAAGAGGTGGTGAACAATAATTTAGTTTACAGTATGCTCAAGTAAATAAAGCTGTTTCTATAATTACATCATGTAAGGTTTTCCCCATGGATCCATTTTTAGAAGTAAAGATGAATTTCTTTGGAGCTTTCATTAAATTGAGAGCTATCAAACTCTGAAGATTCATTTTGTTTAAATGTTTTAAATATAATATTTTTCAGTGATATTTGTATTCAAGGATTTCAGAGTTCTGTCCGCACAGCTCTAATATAGCTGTTTACGACCGATGAGTTATTCTATTTCATTTAACTCTGTTTAATTTTAATTTTAAAAAAAATATTTTTTACACCTAGTAATCTGAGATATCTCTTCTGTAGATAACATATCCTATATATGGTTTGTTTTATATGAATATCTACCAAAATCAGAATATGAACTAATCAGGTCAGAAATTAATTGCTGCAATAAAATTAGGTTTGTTCATTGGACTACGGAGAGCCACCTCAAAAAGAGAGTTATAAATCACCTTTATCTGTCATATTTCTGTCACCAGACGAATTCGGCCATCTTCTAGGGAATGGCTCTGACATTTTCTGTGTTGATCTCGCTTGCACTTCAGAATATTAACTATAACCTTCAGGAGAAACAAAACATAAAACAGTCATTCTCTGTCCGAGCTGTTTTTTAATTAATTTAGAAAAAGTTGGATTCTTTGATAATTGAAAAACTTTTATGCAAATGACCTGCTTTGAATCATCAAGTTCTGCTGTCGTTAATTAATTTGTTTCGTTCTTGGTCTTCAAGGTGTTTCTTTGTGGTCGTTGTGCATTTCGTTGGCCATTTGTCATAAATATGTTTGTTCAGCAGTTGTTTTACAACCCTCATGTACACAAAAAAGTTCCTAAGATCAAGTCAAAAACAAGTGTTAAGCAAGTAGTTGTACAATTGTAAATACCACAGCCAGTGATTTGCAAGTGCACAACAGGTTCATGGAGAGAATTTATTAGCCCCGGTGTCATATAATATATTGAACCCCGCGATATTTTGAACCCGGGTTCAAAATATCGCTGCGAAATATTGAACCCCCCTATAAAATATTGAACCCGGGGTTCAAAATATTATGGCCATAAAATATTGAGTCCCCCTGCCCATTTAATTTTACAGGGAGGGGGTTCAATATATTATGGCCATAAAATATTGACCCCCCCTGTCCTTTTAATTTAAGAGGGAGGGGGTTCAAAATATTATGGCCATAAAATATCGAGTCCCCCTGCCCTTTCAATTGATGTGGGAAGGGGGTTCAAAATATTATGGCCATAAAAAATCGAGTCCCCCTGTCCTTTTAAATTACGAGGGAGGGGGTTCAAAATATTATGGCCATAAAATATCGAGTCCCCCTGTCCATTAAATTTTACAGGTAGGGGGTTCAAAATATTATGGCCATAAAATATTGACCCCCCCTGTCCTTTTAATTTAAGAGGGAGGGGGTTCAAAATATTATGGCCATAAAATATCGAGTCCCCCTGCCCTTTTAATTTAAGTGGGAGGGGGTTCAAAATATTATGGCCATAAAATATTGAGTCCCCCTGTCCATTAAATTTTACAGGGAGGGGGTTCAATATATTATGGCCATAAAATATTGACCCCCCCTGTCCTTTTAATTTAAGAGGGAGGGGGTTCAAAATATTATGGCCATAAAATATCGAGTCCCCCTGCCCTTTCAATTGATGTGGGAAGGGGGTTCAAAATATTATGGCCATAAAAAATCGAGTCCCCCTGCTCATTTAATTTTACAGGGAGGGGGGTTCAAAATATTATGGCCATAAAATATCAAGTCCCCCTGTCCATTTAATTTATGAGGGAGGGGGTTCAAAATACTGTGAAATCACATATTTTCGTGGTGTCAAATTTTTGTGGTTTGAGGAAAAAATCTTGGTTGGTAGGGATTTGATTTCGTGGATGAGGAACTTTTAAGTAGTTGTGCGTATGAAAATTTCCATTTCATGATGGACATGAATTCGTGGGTCTCCTCACACCACGAAAACCACGAAAATTAAACCCCCACGAAAATTTGTGATTTCACAGTATTATGGCCATAGAATATTGAGTCCCCCTGCCCATCTAATTTTACAGGGAGGGGGGTTCAAAATATTATGGCCATAAAATATTGAGTCCCCCTGCCCTTTTAATTTAAGTAGGAGGGGGTTCAAAATATTATGGCCATAAAATATCGAGTCCCCCTGCCCATTTAATTTTACAGGCAGGGGGGTTCAAAATATTATGGCCATAAAATAATGAGTCCCCCTGCCCATTTAATTTTACAGGGAGGGGGGTTCCAAATGTTATGGCCATAAGATATCGATTCCCCCATCCATTTAATTTTACAGGGAGGGGGGCTCAAAATAGAATAGCTCATATATTATTCAGTCACCCTGTTGAACTGTTTTGAAAAGGGAGTGAGGATAAAATATGCCTGCAAATAATCAGAAATCCTTCTCCCACTTTCACTACTTGAGAGTAGGGTATCTTTATTATATTAAACCTTTTTTTTTCATATACATGCAATTCTTAAAGAATTGAGGGTAGGATAATATAATCATAATATTGAAGTGTACATGCAATTGTTACAAAGGAAATAATTTTTTTAAACTATTAAACCCACAATATTCTACATCAAATAACTATAATTATACACATGTATCATGATGAATCTCAGAAGGTATTTATTTGTTTTTATTTAATTGTATATACATGTAATTAACAATTTGATAAAAGAATTTTTAAGGAACAATGCTATTGAATAAGAAAGGTATCTCTCCATTGAGGAGGTAACGGGGGTATAGCACCTGTGTATTGTGTGTACACACGGAGGAGTCATAGGAGGTCAACATAGGAGGTCAACAATCCCCACTGTCTTGTTGCTTCCCCTTTGTGGTTTCTATATTATGCAATACAGTGTTTTGAAAGTGCACTGATAGGTTAGCCCAGGCTGAGGGGTGGTTAGCTTAAGGTCAACATTCGGGTGTTTAAAGTAATAGTAATCATCACAACGTCATCCTCAAGAAGAGATGGACGTCTCCGAGTATACAGAGCTGGTGAACTTCCTCGGCAGTCCACCTGACAGACGAGAATAGCCAGTCAACACACAGGTATATACTTAGAAATAGGAATTCTATTATTTTATTTATATATTTTTTTTTTTTGTAATTTATTGTATGTGGGTGAATTAAAAAAATAATGACAATTAAATTTTTTTTTTTAATTTGGAAATTTTCCACTACCCATAACATATTTTTCACTATAATTCTATATCATCATATAGGCTAGTGCATGTATTCCAGTAAAAAAAATTGTAGTGGCAATATGACCATTAAAAAAGTTCCAGAGTATTTAAATTTTAATTAGTGCTACTTTTTCTGAGCAAAGAAAATAACAAAAGCTATAAGATTTTAAAAATTTTCTAAAACTTCCAATCTAGAGAAATGTAGTAATTTTTATGCTCTGAAATTGTAATTGATCAGCATAAGAAATTATAAATTCTAAACTTTTATTACTTAATTTCTTCTCTTGTATACATATTTTAAAAAAAGAGGTTTTTGATTGAAGTTTGTAATAACATTATTTTTTCCAATTCTGAGTTTTAAGATAAACCATGAAACTTTTTTGACATACAAATTTTCTTATTTTAATAAAAAATACTAAATTTTGAATCTATCCTATTTTAAGTAACTGAAATTATTGTGTTGGCATTCCTAACCACTGATGTGTATTAAAAATATTTATTATTGCTATAAAATTAATTATTAACTGCAATAATCTATTCTCAGCTTGGAAAGCAGTAGTAGTAAGGTGTAGTTTAAATAATTTACATTAAATAGTTTCAATTTAATATATTTTAGTGAAAAAATAAGATCTTTGTTACATGTAATTGTTGCACTTCTGACTGCAGTAAAAATGAAAGTTAAACCCAGAGAAGGGTTTAAATATTTGACACCATCGAGTTATAAAAAAGTGCAATATTTTTAGTTTTAAACTTGAGATTAAAATGCATGAAATTATTTAATTGGTTAATATCTTGCATTTTTCCCTATAAATGTTTATGTAATACAAAAAAACATTCTCCTAATAATTTTTTCTTTATGTTTTATTGCACTCCTGATCAAGACAATGGGAGTCTTTAAATTAAAATTGTTAGGTAAAAATTAATAACATCATCAATTGTTCTCTTGTTTCTATCAAGTTGTGGATGTTAAAAATGTGTTTGGTTATTTTTTTTAATTCACCCCTGTAGGCATGCATGGAGCTACTTTGCATAATAATGATGAAAGTGAAATGACTAATAACAACTTTGTGTTCTAAAGTCTTAAGTCTTAAGGTCACCAGTTATTCAGGGGACCAATAGATGACTTTGGTTGTGTGTTGTTTATTAACATTTTAAGCTTCTTCTCTGAACCAACTAAACCAATTTCAACCAAATTTGGAATATACATCTATGGGTTAAGGGGAAGAACAAAAATTTTCATTAAAGAATAAAAAAGTTACAATGAAATCAACTTTTTTGTCATCTATCAACATGTATTATAAAACCACAATACATTGAAAATAGGTAATAAAGGTGTAGATATAAAATGCAAATTATTTGTGAAATTGTGATTTAAAGTGAATGTGTTGCCATTTGTTAAGATAAAAGTCAGTACATTATTTTTGGAGACAGGGAAAAATGTGCATATAATGAATATCTACTATGTTGCTATAATATAAAGGAATATAAATCTAAAATTCAATTTTTAAAGCAATTGGTTTCTTTTTTTTTCCATCAAAATGCAATATTTTCTCTGAAGAGCATAGTAAAAAAGCTAAAATCATTTTAAAATATATTTCTGAAAATTTTGTTTCCATGGCAACATAAAATATAAGATTTTTAAATATATTTTTTATATATATTTATATATATAAAATCCAAATTCAAATGACAAACTCAAACTTTTATCTAAAGCGCTTTAGCCCCATGGGGGCTCATCAGTAGATTTGAAATTATCGATAAAGTTTGAGTTTATCATTTGAATTTGGATTTTATTTTATCCCTATACCAAGGAAAAATAATTTTTTAATATATATATATATATATATCATCAATGAAACGAGAGACCCATGGGCCTTATAGGTCACCTGACCATCATGCTACAATTTTCAAATGATTGAATTTGGTTTATGCTATAGCATTCACAATTTTGAAGGAGGTACCATTGCTAATCATAACTTACTATACACTTAGCAAATGTTTAGTTTGTTAACTAAACGGGGGATGGCAATAGAAAGAAGGGCAATATACAGTGGACCTTCAGATATCCGGACGCCAGATATCTGGATGCTTCAGTATACGGATGATTTCTCATCGGAACAAAATTTTTAAATACAGTGGTCCCTCAGATATCCGGACGCCAGATATCCGGATGCTTCAGTGTCCGGACGAGTTTTCATCGGAACGAAATTTTTAAATGTTATTCTGTCTTGTTAAACTGGTGATTCAGATATCTGGATGCTTCACATATCCGGACAAATTTACAGGGAACCAAAGCGTCTGGATAAATGAGGGTCCACTGTATTATTCTGTCTTGTTGAACTGGTGATTCAGATATCTGGATGCTTCACATATCCAGACAAATTGACTCACAGGGAACCAAAGCATCCGGATAAATGAGGTTCCACTGTACCGAGATAGCATAGTTATGACGAGGAAGCGTGTATCTTTTAAAATTATTTATTTTATGTTCATGGCCCTAGAGTCAGGGGTTCTGGGGTTAGGGTAGGGCAATATAAATTATACAGTGAAAATTACATTAAGGATTTCCATCCCTAATGAAACCTTTTTTTCTACCCTTAAATGTACGTCAAGTACATGATACACTGCTATTATATTAAAGCATTTTAGAGTGGAAAAGGATTGCCCGTGAGAAAGTTTTAAAAATGTCATTAATTAAGCAGTAGTTAATTAATAAAGATTGCATTGAAGTCTATGGGGAAAAGCGTTTTTTTAAATTAAAAATTCAAATGATATGAATATCAATAAATCCTGCGGTGGAAAGATGCATTGAAACATTAAAAATAGAATGACAATTAAAAAAAAATTTACAGGCTAAATTTTTTTCAAATTATTTTTTTTATATTAAATAAAAAGAAGGGAGATAACTCTTACCAAAACTCAAGGTCGTAAATTAGGACAGATCCCACTATACATACTAATAGTAATGAATGGGAAATATATCTAAATATGCTGAGTATTCAATGCATTCACATCAGTTATGTATTCAATTTCACTGAATCTGTTCCCATTAAGGATTGAATACCTTAAATCTTCAAGGCCCCTGGACCGGGGGTACCATGGAGGGTGTTGGTGGCTCTAATTATACTTTGAAAATAAATTTGAAATCTGCTCCTCAGTATTTATCAAACATTTTTGATTGGCAATATTTTTCCTATGGTTAGGGTTTCCTGTGTATGTGTGGGGGGGGGGGGGGCACTATTACTTATTGCTGAGTATTACTGATCATATGAAATGCATTTTTTGTTCTCCTGCTCTGCCTATGGGTATAAAGTAACCAAACTTAAATTAAAAGGACAGGGGGGGGGGGGGGGGGAGGGGGGGTTCAATATTTTATGGCCATACTATTTTGAACCCCCTACCTGTAAAATTAGATGGGCAGGGGGACTCAATATTTTATGGCCATAATATTTGGAATCCCCTCCCTCTTAAATTAAAAGGACAGGGGGGTTCAATATTTTATGGCCATAATATTTTGAACCCCTCCCTCTTAAATTAAAAGGACAAGGGGGGGGGTCAATATTTTATGGCCATAATATTTTGAACCCCCTCCCTCTAAAATTAAAAAGGGCAGTAGAACTCCATATTTAAACCCCCTCCCTATAAAATTAAAAAGGGCAGGGGAACTCAATATTTTATGGCCATAATATTTTGAACCCCCTCAAACATCAATTCAAAGGGCAGAGGGGATTCGATATTTTATGGCCATAATATTTTGAACCCCCTCCCTCTTAAATAAAATTAAAGAGACACTACAACTCATTTTCTGCAAAAATAATGAAACAAAACATTTTCCCGCAACTTTCTTTAATTTTCTCACAAAGTTGAAGGTATGGCCTTTCCGAAGATTATAGGTTTTAGAAGTAAATAAATCTGGCTTAAACGTAAAAAAAAATGTTCTTTGTAATAATTTTTGACGGTCCTATAAAAATAACAAAGGTACTTCCAGCTGATCTTCAATACGAGGTGTAAAGATCGTTAATGAACTTACATGCTTCAAATTTTCAGCATCTATATCATTTTCACCATTTAATCCATTAGTGTTTTAATAAACACTCTCCATAAATGTGGAAATTGAGCTGTAATGTCTCTTTAAAAGGACAGGGGGGGGGGGGTTCAATATTTTATGGCCATAATATTTTGAACCCCCTCCCACTTAAATTTAAAGGGCAGGGGGACTCAATATTTTATGGCCAAAATATTTTGAACCCCCCTCCCTGTAAAATTAAATGGGCAGGGGGACTCGATATTTTATGGCCATAATATTTTGAACCCCCTCCCACATCAATTAAAAGGACAGGGGGGGTTCAATATTTTATGGCCATAATATTTTGAACCCCCTCCCTGTAAAATTTAATGGACAGGGGGACTCGATATTGTATGGCCATAATATTTTGAACCCCCTCCCACTTAAATTTAAAGGGCATGGGGACTCAATATTTTATGGCCATAATATTTTGAACCCCCCTCCCTGTAAAATTAAATGGGCAGGGGGGTTCAATATTTTATGGCCGTAATATTTTGAACCCCCTCCCACATCAATTAAAAGGGCAGGGGGACTCGATATTTTATGGCCATAATATTTGGAACCCCCTCCCTCTTAAATTAAAAGGACGGGGGGGGGGGGGGGGGGTCAATATTTTATGGCCATAATATTTTGAACCCCCTCCCACTTAAATTTAAAGGGCAGGGGGACTCAATATTTTATGGCCATAATATTTTGAACCCCCTCCCTCTTAAATTAAATGGGCAGGAGGACTCGATATTTTATGGCCATAATATTTTGAACCCCCTCCCTCTTAAATTAAAAGGACAAGGGGGGTTCAATATTTTATGGCCATAATATTTTGAACCCCCCTCCCTGTAAAATTAAATGGGCAGGGGGACTCGATATTTTATGGCCATAATATTTTGAACCCCCTCCCACATCAATTAAAAGGGCAGGGGGACTCGATATTTTATGGCCATAATATTTGGAACCCCCTCCCTCTTAAATTAAAAGGACAAGGGGGGTTCAATATTTTATGGCCATAATATTTTGAACCCCCCTCCCTGTAAAATTAAATGGGCAGGGGGATTCGATATTTTATGGCCATAATATTTTGAACCCCCTCCCACATCAATTAAAAGGGCAGGGGGACTCGATATTTTATGGCCATAATATTTGGAACCCCCTCCCTCTTAAATTAAAAGGACAGGGGGGGTTTTCAATATTTTATGGCCATAATATTTTGAACCCCCTCCCACTTAAATTTAAAGGGCAGGGGGACTCAATATTTTATGGCCATAATATTTTGAACCCCCCTCCCTGTAAAATTAAATGGGCAGGGGGACTCAATATTTTATGGCCATAATATTTTGAACCCCTTCCTTTTTAATGAAAAAGGTAGGGGTTCAATATTTTATAAGGGGGTTCAATATATCGCAGCGATATATTGAACCCGGGTTCAAAATATTATGCGATATTTCGAACCCGGGTTCAATATATCGCGGTATCAAAATATTATGCTACACCGGGTAAAGGAACGTTTTTCAGAATCTTTTGTTCTTTTTGTACTTTTTTATGCATTTTAGAAAGTTATATGTAGGCAATTATCACACGCCATGGGGAGATTTTCCTGACAAATACCAATTTGTAATTTTTTATTCCTTACTTAAAACGCATATTTATTCTTGCCATTCAGAAAATCAATAAAGGTCCAATTATCATGCAAGGCTACCTTGTATTTAATTCAGGCATTATGTAATTCACATGCAAAATGCAAGATCATCCAGCCAAAAAAAAAATCTGTAACCAAAAATGTACGCAAAGGTGTTAGGCAATATCGTCTGTATGGCGATTCAGGTTGGGCGATTGATTGGAAAAGACACGTCCCTCATTGATCTTCTTTAAGGACCTTACATCCATAACATTGCCGCTTATCAACCTCGGTTCTAATGCGAACAAAGATCGGAATTTCGAGCGCTCGTTGTCCTATTGCTTGTTTCTTTACACCTGTGTTTAGGTTTCTTTACACCTGTGTTTAGGTGCAGTCGGCGTGCTGGAAAAATGCAATCTAAGCTATGCTTAGTGATATACCTTAGGAAATTTTAAGTAATCAATCAATTTTAAACAAAAAGATTGTTGTTCCCATAAAATGTTTATGTTGTCAGAGAGAAGAAAACAAGAGATCAATGTAGATAAGATTATAAGAATTACCTCCCTTTAAATATGATCAAGGCAATGCTTTAGAGGGGTAAGGTGTAGAGTTTTCCCCCTTTATTTGCAGTTTGTAAAGTTAACAAGATTTTCCAAACAGGAAGAATTTCTGTAATGGGATAAAAACCGAACCTAAATAGATTTTGTTTGTGAGAGGAAGTGGGAATTGTTGGAGGTAGTTTGTTGGTATATTTACTTTTCGTAGCAGTCCATTATGTCTGGCCAGGGTATAATAAGTTCTGAAGTGGTGTCCACAAGTTGAAAATCTCTATACAAATATGTACACAAACTAGTAACATCAGTTCCAGGGTTCTGCTATTTCATGTACAAATATGTGAGATTTTTGGGGGGTTAGTTGTAAACAAATGTTACATAGTCTAATAATTTTCTTGGATTTTTTTATATTTTGGTCTTTTTAAATTATGATATTGATGGCTAATAGTGCATTTCACCCTGTGGCTGCAAAATCAAGGAATCGCATTTCTGTGGTAGGTCATTCAAAATCAATGATAAATTGACAAAGTTTGTTATTTTTTAAAAGCTGTTAATGTTTATTCAGTGTTATCTTATTAATTGTAAGGTTGACTTATTTTATTGTATTTGAATACTTTTTGCTAATCATCTCGAAAGACAGTGTAAAAAAACTAGATACAGGAGATGATTATTATATATTAAAGTTTTTTTTACATGTCCATCTAGTGCAATCTAATAAAATTAGATGTTATATGTAGATTTTTTGATCCACTGCAAACCTCCTACATATATTGAGTATGCAAACAGATCTAACAACCCATTTTAACGGTAGGTTGTTGAAGAGATTTTTAAACATATAGAGATAACGAGCAATGTTCAAGATCAAAAATCCAGAAAACAATACAAAATAGGAGCAGAGCAAACATGGATCTCTGAAACATTAGAGGTGGGATCAGGTGTTGACGCTTTAAAACGGGGACTTTTGTATGTTAAGCCTGGTATAAATTATTCACCAATTTATGCATATGTTTATGCATTGTATGATTTTTGATTCAATGACACTCACAGGGAGAAATTACTGAATATGCATTAATTGGTGCTCATCGGGTCACTTAATTGTAATATATATGTAAACGTTTTAACTGTTTAATTAATTAAGTTTGTGCCATCTCTTATTAAAGCATGCATACTGTCATCTGAATTTGAAGACTTAGTGTAAAATATCTTTTATAACATCATTCGATAACCTTTACCACTTGAAAATACCAGTTTTGCCATTTGAACATTTATCTGTTCATATATTAGGGATACAAAATTCTCACAACATACAAAGCAGTCTGGTCAAAACAATTTTTCTGATATACCTTTATATAAAAAATTCATCTCTGCAAGGTAGATTTCTTTTCTGTTCAAACATTGCAGAAAGCATGAAGACTTCAGGAGTTATCCCTCTTTAGGCACAGCCTGCATTAACTTTCTTGATGTCCAATTTAGTTAACCTGGAATGTCTCTATTGCACTGAATAGGTAATAAACTGGAATTTGTCCAGGTTAAAAAAGATATTTATCAGCATTATTCTGTCAAAAATGTCAGTGTGTCAATAAACATTTTATCTATTGGATTTGTCCATTAATAGACTGTGTTTGAAAGGTACAAAGAGACCCACCATATTGTGATAGCCTTTTATCACATTAAATAAAAGCATACAAAAAATTGGTAGATATAGCTGTTGAAGATCTAATTTTAGTGTATTTTTTTTTTATTGTCAATTACAAAATTTATAAAGTATAAGGAGCAATGTATATTTGTTTATCTAGACTGATCGATATATTAAATTTAGAGATTTTTTTTGGGGGGGGAGGGGGGTTATTGGCTACAAGGTACATCTACTTTTCTACTTTCCAAAGGAATGTCATTTAAAATTCAAGTGACTATTAATAGCCATTCTCTGTAACCACTTAAACTTCGTTGCCACGCATGGTCACCGATTTTGATAAAACTTCACCCATGCTTAGTACTTGACACCAGAAACAAATATCAAACAAAATTTCGTTGCTATGTGTCTCGGTTGCTATGGCAACAGCCGCAAAAGTTTGAAAAATCGAGATTTTCAGCCACTTTAAATCTTGACTGTGGCTTAATAAAAACTAGAAAAAGCATACAAACCATTCTCACAAAAACATGACACCTTGATGTCACTTATACTGTAAAAAATCTGTTTAGAATATATCTCTAAATAAGTGGTAACCAAGGGTACATTTGGAATACATTTAAAATGCTGAAATATACTGAAAAACACTCCGTATTCACTAATGGTAGGTGTTACATGCTCAAACTCAAGCAACGACTACAGAAAAACAATGAAAATGTTTGACCTTAAGTATATAAGTATAAGCAATATTATTCTATAAATAACTTTTATGGTTGCCATGGTAACACAGTGTAACCATGCAAAACCAGTAACTAAGATTGGGTTAATGCTACTGTCTTGAGGAAAAACATGAAAATTCAAGACTGGCAAATATGCATCCTTTGGACCTTGCAACACAAAAACCATAAGAAAAATTGGGTATAATTGCTACTTTGCAGTGTTACCATGGAAACAAAGTACCAGTGCTAAAAAGTGAATTATTTTTCACTGCATTAAGAATCAAATTGCCATTTAATCAAGAAGCAAATTAAAGGACTCAGCTTGAATAGTACTTATCTGTTAGAACTGAAGTTGAATATCATATATTGATAAAATTTGATGAATAATACAACACTGTTGCTATGGTTACCAAGAAGGGAAAATATTCGATTTTGTGAACTTCATATCAATGTTAAACCCTGTGTGCCAACTTCTTGCATCCACTTAGAGATTGGATGATAGTCAAAATTAAAAGTCAAATTAGCTGTTAATAAATATCAATCATAAAAGTTTTGGGAATCTACATTTATGGGTATGTATCCAAGGAAAGAAAATATTTTTTCAGGTTTTTAAGCATATATTTTCTGCTTATTTCCATAGCAATGCTCTATTTAAAGAATCTAATCTGAATTTTTTCAAATGGGAAAACTTGGAGCACACCAACATCTTATAAAATTGATCATTAGTCATGAGGAAATGTGCTTTTTTTAAAAGATAGGATCAGATTAAAACATACAGAGTGTTACTTTGAAGGCTCTCTGTGGTATAAAAACCTTGGTAACCATTGCCAACCAAAATGAAATATCATATTTTGTTCTAGGTATATGTTTTAAGACTCTTTTTTCTATTATTTGGTCACATTTCATCCTATAATTGCTTTTTATTTTTACGTGTATGACTTTATGAAATTCAATGAATATTTTTTTTACTTTTGAATACTTTGTTACCATAGTAACGTATGTATAGTTGATATACCAAACATGTTTATCATGAATTTGAGAGATCTGACCTTCAACTTTTGGAAACAGTCATTGCCAATTGTTTGCTTTGCCGCAAATGTTAACTATGGGGCTCTAAACATGTTTAAAAAATGTCATTTTTCGAACTTTCAGACATGTTGCTATGGTAACTATAAAACATAGCAACAAATTTTTGCCTGATTTCAGTTTAGGGTATCAATGACTTTTATCATAGAGAGTTTCGAGAAATTCTGAGACTATGCGTGCCACAGCTCCTATATAAAATTTCAAATCATTACAGAGAATGGCTCTTAAAAACTAGGGAACAAAAATTATTTCTTAAAAAAAATACATCCAAGAAACTTCAAATGCAATGCCAGTCAGCTTTGTAATATTTGTGCATTGTGTTTTCAAGGGAAGTAACTTGTGCAGCATTAAATTGAAGGCTATTGATCCATCTATACTATGTTGGGAAAAATAATCTCGTTGCATGCAGACACATAGGTGACAATTTATTTATGGCTGACTTACTTCCGATGAAAACTTTTTAGAAAGTAATTTTCAAATGACCTATTTCCAGAAAGACACAAGGACATAGGAATGGGCACTTATGACTAAGGGGTTCTGATAGAAATTGGGAGAAAATTACTTCCAAAGGGTAATTATTTTTGAAGATGGTCATGAAAAGACTGTATTGTTCAAAAAATATTTCTGTCATGTTTCACTCAGATGGAAAACAATGTCGACATATTTCGAAGAAAAAAAATCAATTACCATAGAAATAATTTTTGACATCTGTTTAAATGTTTCCTTTGAAGCTTTCAATCATTGCATGCCTGATTTTGTAAATGTTTGTCCAGCACAGTTAAAAGTTGGCATGCATGCAGGTTTTTTGAACCTTATCCTAATTACAGTTAACAAATCTTTTGAATCCAAGAAGATTTTTAAAATTTTAAGAACAATTTAAATCTTAACATTTTAAATGTATGAATCATTCATTGGCTAGAATTCTAAAACATGGCTCAAACTAAGACTAGTGGTTAAGGAAAAAAAAAGCACAAGGAAAAAAATTGCCAAAAGTGAAGTATTTAAGTTCTTAAAAAGTCAAAAATTTGCAACCCAGAAAGGGTGAGCTGGATAATGGTGAAACTCAATTTTGAAATTTGAACAAGTCAGTGAAATTTATTAGGGGGATATTTCAATAAAACCCTAACCCTATGGGTATCAAATACTTAACAAGAGACCATCTGCATAAACATCTACACATTATAATCACCCTACACTTGATCATTTACATCTTGAAGTTTTTCTAGTTTGATTTTAAATTCCTCCTCTTTAGAATCTTATTTTTCTTTTTGACTGAGCAAAATGTTCATAAAAGAAGCATCCTCAAAATTGTTCTTTCTTGTTGGTTTGCGTATTGTGCAAATGGACTGCACCTGCCAATGATAATGCAAGCAGAGCATATAAGCCTGGGTATGTTGCATTCACAGGATGTTCTCAATTTGTAGACAAAGTGATGCAGTTATGAACAGATTTTTCCTTGTACACGTAGAGTTACCAGCCCCACCCCCACACAAAAGAAAATTAAATATTAAAAAAAGACACAGGCTATATATTTTCTGGAGCATATATGATCTGTGATAACATGGTTATACTTAAGATGCACTATGGTTTCTACATGAAAATGGATTTCACTTCCACAGATTTAATAGCAGAAGATTATATATAATCCCTGTTTATACCTTGATATACTTGGATCTAAGAATTTTAAAAGTTTTTAAAAAGGTGCAAGTGCTTTTAGAGATGAATCAAGAAATATATTTTTGATTTTTGAAGAGTTTACTTATCATAAATCTTGTACTTTTAGGGGAGGTGAAAAGGTGTCGTCAAGGCATAAAAGATGCAGAAAAATTTATTTGTCAAATGGAAAATAATCATAAAAATTCCACTCTTATGTGAAAAATATTATCTGTGATATTTATATATTTAAAATGAAATTAATATTTGTGGAAATGGGGGAAATGAAATCTTGAGGAACAGCTTTTTATTGGAAAAAGAAGTTATTACTGTTTTGCTGAGAAATAAAAGCACTGTTTTTTGAAAAGGTGTGTGTTAAATTGCACCTGTGAGAAACATTTTTTAAAAAATATTAATTACACATCATTCATGAAAACCATTTTAAATTAAGCCCATATTTACCCTATATAGCATTCAACAAATTAATAATTCAATATTATGCAGTACGTTATATGAAATTGTTATTTTGTTACTATTGAAAGTATAATTCATTACTGCTGTGTTAAATCATGCTTTTCACAATCTAATTCTAAGAAAAATTCTGTAATGTTTTCCTATAGGCTTAGCTGTTTAAAAAGAGATGGATGAAGTGCTTTTTTTAACCAACATTACGTTCTCTATATTGTTTGCATTTGTGTAAAGAAGAACTTTTGAATTTCATTTCATTTACTCTGTCCAAATTATTATTTTCAGTTTTGCTCGTGGGGTGCAGAAAGGTCATTTGTGTACATTTAAAAAAAGGAATATGTAGGCTAATGGGGGGAAAATGTTTTGTAAAATTAACTTTCACATTGAAGTGCAAAACATAGACTTCAGGAATACGCCCTTCATTATTAGAGAGAAATTTCTCAAAGCTGTTGTAAGAGTTGTACCAAAGTCACCCTCCCAAGAAAAGCATTCAGGGGTTCCTTATAAAATGTCTTTATTGCGTACCAAAGAAAGTCATTTATGGAATGTAAAAATTTTATTCTGCGGTAGTTTATGTGAAGTCTATGCCATATAATGACTTTTCCCCCTTCCATTGTTACTTTTGCTGCAAATCTTTGGATAAACACTTTGATCCTGTGATGTAGGCCGAGAGTAAGGCACCAGTTGTTTACTCAGACATAATGTTGCAGAGGGCAAAGGCAAACTTTTTAATTCTCAGAGTGTCTAATATTGCAGAGTTATTAGATGTATAATATTAGGAAAATGTCATAAGAGGTGATATTAGTTTTGTTTCTTTTAAATTGAATTGCACAAGCTTGGACTGGATTATATGTGTTAAAAATAATTTATTTTAAAGATTTTTTGTTTCTTATTTCTGTGAAATATGGAAGAAAATAACTACAAGGTAATAGAAACTTTGAACGGACCTGTTTGGTTTAATACAAATAGGTACAAGGCAATATACTCAAGACAATAATTGAACACCATATTTGTAAAATTTCACAATATACTCTCAGGCATTGTCGATAAATGAATACCTTTGGAGAAACCAGCAATGAAAAATACCTGGGAGTTGTAAGAAATGTATTAATATAAAAGCAATAAATTTAGTGACCTTAGGATGCCATTCAAGGTCACTCTTTTGATCCCCACCTAAGAAAAGATTGTATCTCTTCTAGATCATCATTAATGTTCTAAGGCCAGTTCAACAATTAGCCCAGGGTGTATTTCAGGAACATTATATATTTTTAGGGTTTGTTGTGGTGATTTTTTTTATTGAATTTCCTGTCGCGAAATGATTTATGGCTCTAGGATTAATTTTACAGTAAAAAACTGATAGGTCTTGTAGATTACAAGTATTGATAGGTGTTAATTGGGTGTTAGGATCTTCAAAGCGTTTTGACGCTTCTTCGGTGATTTTGGTAATTCTTCATAATCGTGCACAGAAGTAATTTGCTCTTTTGTATGCAAACTGTCCTAGGGGTCTTTAGAAAATTTTGCAATGTCCCACCTGAAACATTAAAGCTAAGTTGACATTATTATTGCATGTAATTTGCATTATCTTTATGTTGGGCTACAAATATAGTGATATCTCATTCTGTTTGAGGATGAGATTTCACAATTGAAAAATTCATGGTTATTACACTATTGTATTAATATTGCATTCTATTTAGGGCTGATTTAATACAGAAATAAGTTTTGAGATATCAAGTGGGAGAATTTTGAATGACTATGGCTTTATCATTCTGAATGACAGGTAAAAATTCTTATCAATAATTGCAGTGGAGCAATTGTACAAACAATAAAAGAAGGACTTGAGTTCATATGAAATAAAAATGTCCCTTTTACCATAAATAATATTAATCAGAAAATTGACAGGTCATTAATTGCAATATCTTGATGTGCAGTGCACTGGGCCCAGGTCTCCATTGATGGTCGATCAAGCTCGAGAAATTAGTACATTGCGTGTGCTCTAACTCTTCAGGTATTTATAATTCATAAAATGCAAACTTTTCTCCCAAGAAGAAAGATGATACAAGAATAATAGGTATAGCATTAACCTATATCGTTCTGTTTGATCTTGGCTATTGGGCCCTCATGTCTTAATATATTTACCTGGTCATGGTTGATCGATTAGAGGGTATTAGAGTCCGATCTGTCGTTACCTGTGCAGGTTAAATCAGTATCAACTGTACGGAGAGGCGAACACACACAGGTGAACGTAGGTATCGGAGGGACCTTAACACCTGGTCACACCTTGCCTCTCTTACCTACAAGGCTACAAACATGTCGTGTTTTCTCTGCGGTAATCAATTTACACCTGGGATAAAGCGGAATACATTGTTTGTCTTTGAATTGGCACCTTGCACTATATAGCAGAACGTCCATCGGTGAATTAAATTACGGGCTGAATGGAAAAGTTATTCCTTTTTCGTGCCAGTGTAGAATGAAATAATATACCATTGAAAGGAGAGCATACATATTTTAGTGAAAGTTTAGGATTAAAAGTGGAGGTTATTGAAATTTGATGTGGAGAAAAAAATATGACTTTTGAAGTATTTGTTTATTAAAGGAGATCCGTGTGGTTAAGAAATGTATGTATTGGAGAAGAATATAGTCCTCAATGAGTAAATTTTCCATTTATGAAATGAGAGTTTTAAAAAGATGAAAAATGTGACTTGGATATTTATTGTTAATAATATTACAAGGAGTTGTGAGATTATCATTCATGGGAATTGATCATGAAATATTGGAGTTTTGAGAAATTTCACAAGCGTAAAAAATTTGGATCCCCATAATGATGAAATGGTCATATCGATCATTCAAAGAGCTCAAGGATCTTAAAGGGCCAAAGGGAGGCCAGAAAAAGGTAAGAATCCCAAATCTGGACTTCCTGATTATTTTCTTGATAATGATTGAGAACGCTGAATGACTAGGATGTTCTGGTATATTTTTGTTACCATGGCAAAACTCACTTTTTTAATATTAAACTCTGATTTGTAAATCTCATTCCCTTTCGAAGTAAAAGAATTGGAAAATTCAGTTAAAATTGCTTTTTTGGTCAAATTTTCAGTCAATGTTTATGGTAATTTATTCAGAGAAAGTACAAAATCTCTTTTTTTCTGATTTGAGTAGGGTTTGATCTTGGTACATATAAGAATGCTCCACTAATTAAAAACTTTATGATTTACCATTAAGGTACAAAGTAGAAAACAAATTAATATAGGAAGCTGGGGACTCATAAATAAAATGGCTACAATCCGTTTGTCAAT
This sequence comes from Saccostrea cuccullata, assembly GCF_032062105.1. NCBI lineage: Eukaryota > Metazoa > Mollusca > Bivalvia > Ostreida > Ostreidae > Saccostrea > Saccostrea cuccullata. The sequence goes on from NW_026923116.1 coordinate 43,610, forward strand.
CTTTACTGTCGTCTGCTAATGGTTATGATGTAAAGATGTCCTAAATGACAACAGCTAGGATTTATGTAATCAGTCCTGACCCTGTCTACGCATTGATTAGAAGTTCCTTACATAGACTGGTACTAATTATTTTAAAATTTTCATTTGTGAATACTGCGCCTCCAGATCTTGCCTGATGCATTAATTTCTTCATATGCACCTGATGTCCTGAAATGGTAATTGTGCATACACAAAGAGAAATATGGAAATTGATATTTTGAAATTAGTGCAGAGCCTACATTTTCAACCATTTTCTTCATTTAAAGTGAGATTAAACTATGACCTGAAATCGTTTTTTTTAAATGAGCTTTTGACAATGAAGTATCATTAGAATATTCTTTTTTAACAAGATTCACAAAGAATGTCTGAGATAATCTGGATTACGGGGGTCCTTTGATCTTCCATATTTTAATAGAAAATGGACAGAATTAGTTCATATTTTTGTCAGATTTACGGGGATCAAGTGTTTTTTAAAGGAGCCAGGTTACATCATTTTGACAGTGAATGTTGTAAAGATTACATGGGTTTCTCCTTTAAATGGACTTTGACAGCAATCCAGGGAAGATTATCTCTTGAAAGCTATGTCATCCTGTCACAAAAATCTATAATTTTTAAACGTGTGACATGCAGTTTGAGTAAGTAAGTGATGGCCAGTGTTTTTGAATGTCAACAAGATATAGATTTTTGTGGTGATAAGAGGTGAATTGCGAAGATGACGTGTAAAGGTACCCGATATTTTGCATAGATAAAGCATGGATATTGTGCATATTTTAATATACACAATGGTGAGAAAATCAAACAAAGTTTAATAAATCACTAAAAAGTAAAAGAGAGAAAGAAAGAATAAAAATCAGAAAAGAATGGACTATTCCTTAATGGGACAGCTAGGTCTAAAATGTCCAATTTAACTTTTTTTTCACTTTTAATTTGAATATTGGCTGCTCAAAGTTGCATGGCTAATTGAGAATATTTAATGTATTTGGGGACAATTCCTTTAAATTTTTTGCATGTATAAGTGGGGTCTCAACATATTCAGGGGAATAATAAGACATGTGTAACTTGCTTAAAACCATTCTTTGTCATCCATCAAATTGAGCAGAAACTCTGGTGTTGTCACTGCGAATCCGTAGACATGGTGCATTTTAGATCAACTTCGGATTCTATGTTCTTTGTACGAACTCGTGTAATCTGTGAGAAATTTAATTGAAATGTCTCTGACCTGCTTGTTTCTTGACAGCTTCCCATGCCGGAACTCTGTACCGACCATTGTCAGGTTGTCTTGTACAAGTTCATTTGGTCCTTTACGGTTTCTTTTTATGGCACGTGCTTAGTGTTGCTGAAATTCCTTTTATATAAGAATCAAGTTTGGAAAAAGTTCATATACTGCCAGAATCTTTTCATTGTGATTAAACTGGTTGATTATATTTTTTATTCCATTCTGATTTTGTGTGATATAGATGTAATCATTTCATAATGATTTTTTTAGTCTGCTCTACTGGCAATGAAAGGAAAATATAAAGTCATGGGTGGCAATTAGTAATCAACCCTTTTTGTGGTTGGAGTCTATACTGAAATCAAACCTGTTGGTAAAAAGCTTTGACAGCGAAGAAGATCACAGAGAGCATAATCACTGTACCTTGTTAATTTTCAAGAATTTTCTAGTGGATTAAACAAAAATATTAGTATTCAATATCTTTTGCCCTTCCATGCAGCAACAGATTGCAGTATGCAACATGATCTTTTGAAACTTAGAGGACTATGATAAATGTGACTGTTCTCAAAGTGGGACCTTCTGATCTTTTCATAAGTTTTTGCAACACAGCTGTTTATCTGTTTTAGTCAAATTTAACCTTTGCAATGTATACAATTTGTTGAGGTAAAAATATTGATGGTCACAATTTGTAAAATGAAAACATTGAATTAGTCACTGCAAAAGCACTATATAGTCTAAAAATGAAGGATAAAGTACACATATTGAGTGATTATTGGACAAATTTTAACAGCTCATGAAAGTAAGCTTACAAAAGTTATTTATTCATATTTTTATAGTTGTTATAGTGATGGGTCGTTTGTACATCCATGGATAAAATGTGTACAAGATGTACTTAATTCTTGTGGATTGTCCTATGTAAGTCAATCATTTATTAGTTATAATTGGCTTAAGTCAATCATTAAAGATACCCTAAAATGTCAATTCGAACAAGAATGGAGAAGCATTGTTTATAGTTCATCCAAGTGTATGAATTATAGAATTTTTAAAACAGATTTTGGTTTAGAAAATTATCTGATGAATTTACCAAAAGATTTAAGAGTTACATTTACAAAACTTCGAACTTGTAATCACCATTTGCCAATTGAAAAGGGTAGATGGCATAATATTGACAGAAATTTAAGAATATGTACTATGTGTGATTTTAAAACTGTTGGTGATGAATATCACTATATTATGGAATGTAAGTACTTTTCAAAAGACAGAAAAATATTTTTCCCAAACAGATTTTGTAATAATCCCAACACTTTCAAATTCAATGAACTAATGAGTAGTAATAATGTAGAGATACAAAAATCATTATCACTATTTATAAAGAAAATTTTTAAAACTGTCTGTCCTTCTTGATTCCTCCGTGTGTTTTATATAGATGACTACAGTCATTTTTTTTCACTCTTTTCGAGTTTCTTTATATTCAATGTACTTGACTATCTCATGACCCTTGACTGTAATATTTTTTTGCTTGTATATATGTATATATGTACCTCTTGTACCAGTGATCTGGTTTTGAGCGAATAAAGAATTGAAATTGACAAATAGCAAGATGGAACTCATCATTAATGGCATGTGTAATAATATTGATATTTGCTGATCATTAAAATATGTACACAATGCAGGGAGCACTTTTATATGAGCAATTGTCCTTAAGTAGAACGGAACATATGGTTTTTGTGTTCTTTACACCATCACCCAGACTTTTGTTTGGAGAACACCTTCGCCGATTACACCCTTTTTGATTGGTCAATAAAAACTGGTGTTATTCAGTCCTCAATGTTCTTGTATGAATGACACTGTGGAACATGGAAGTCCACACCATGGATTGATGGGAAAACATGCATCAGGTTCCCCTGTAGTGGACAGTCCCTGACAGGTTTATGGCTGGACATTGGTCATGACTGTCCGATTACAGGTGTCTGGTTGCTGTCTTTGTGTTCCTGTTTGTTGATCATCCTGCAGGAATTATGGAATCCCTGCCAAATAGTGCAGATGACCATATATGTGTCGCAGTGCAATTATTCTTACTTTTCATTCAGTATGACCCAAGAGACAGAAATTGATAATTGAATACCTCGGGATGTATTAATTGTGTCTTATATGGGTTCATTAATTAATAAAATGACACAATTAAGAATTAATTTTCACCCAGGCCTGAACAATGTCTTTATCAATTAAGTTACTTTTCATCTCTGAGACTGTCTGACACACATAAAAAAAATACTGATTAAGTCAACGACTTTTGGTTATATCCAGTTTACCCTTGTATGTTATTGATCTCTAGAGAGAAAAAAATAGCCATGGATCAAGTCTTAAAATATGGATGAAATGCGTACTTTAAGCAAAAAAGTATTGTCTGAAAGCACATTATGTGTGGTCTAAGAGAACATTTAATTATAAACCTAGACAATAATTATACCCAACATTGGATTGATCTCGAGTTTATGCTTCGGGTGAGAAAAGCAACTACCTCTTTCAGGTTTTAGAGTTTGTCTTGGTTTTAATATGACAGCTATCTCCTTAAAAGGAGTGTGAAACATTTCCGTTCTGGCTGTAGGCAAAGGCATAACTTAGAAAGTATTGTACCTGCAGCAGTAAAATTCCAGCAATCTCAAATGCAAAAAATTGCCTTATTGGGCTTAAAAATTTCTACCAGTTGCCAGTAGCTGTCAAGACAATTAAAGAAAAACAAAGCCTTGTTTGACAATCTGACATTAAGTATTTTGAGGTAGCCTGTTTAACAAAAATTTAAATCACGATGGCAAGTAGAGACAGTTACCTTAGAAATATTTATTATGGGCACAAAAATTGAATAGCATTTGATTAATGGAATTAACCTCTTGTTTACAAAGTTTAATTCATGTTAGATTACTATGTAAAACATCAGATTAGTTTTGTATAGAACAGTGGAGGTAAGAGAACGGCCACACAAAAGAATCAAACTGTGCATTAAATGGATGCAATTAATAGCGTCAATACAAACTCGGTGGAGACAGTTAAATCTATCTGATTTAACTGGATTAATTACTGTAACGTGTCAATATTCGAATTCAGAGTAAAAGTCTTAATCCCTCTAATGTTTTCTTTATTCCTCTTTTCCTTTAGACTTTGTCAATACTCTTCATGAAAGGGATTATAATATGATTAAATTCTTGGGAACTCTGACAATTACCAACACACAAAGATTTGGACAGAGCCATAAGTTTCCTGTGAAACAGTGGAAACATGGAGGCCGAGATCAATACCCACCAAACAGGTCCCTTCCCACTATTGATCCACAGTGTATACACTCTAAAAATAATCAGTCAACTTCTCCAACTTTCTCTATCCTTAGAAGTTCAACACACTTTTCCTATATGCTACCCACAATGAGAATTGAAGGAGACTTTTAACAATGGGCCCTCAGAAAACAGCTGCAGTTGTGGTTATTTGTTCAAACCCCTCCTCGGTGTCCCTGTTGAAAATTGTGTTAGTCTGAAGAGAGTTCATTGTCTAGATATAGTTAATATTCTTGAAGAGCTGTACTCTTAGGATAATAACAGTGATATCATATGCTTTATTCACAAATTAATTTGGTTACTTTGAGTTCAAACCTCTTGCAATTGAGGAAAATGATATAGCAGAGAGAGTTTTTGCTTTAAATAAGTATGCATTTTCAATGAACTTTTGTCACGTTAGATCTTGTATGTGTATGTCTAGCACACATGTTAACCAGTCAATCAGGTTAATATCAAAAGAAGTTGAAAGTGTAAAAAGGGATTATTGACATTTTTTTCCAAGCAACCCTTTTGAAAATTTTCATTGGGAATACACCTTAATTTCAATACAGTTAAAACTGTATCCTCTGACACCTGTGTTATCTGTTTCTCTTTGATTCCTGACCTTTATTTTCATACGTTTCCATTTTATTATTAATTTCCATGTTCTTTACCATCTCTGTTCTGACACATAATTTTTATCCCAATACACTGTTAGATAATTAGACAGGTTGCACTCTATTGATCTACCTTTTAAAAGCTATATATTTTTTTTCTCTCTCAAGAAAATGATAGTCTTTTGACTATGTTAAGGCTAGTGTCTTATATTTTTAGATTTTTAAGAAAATTTGTTCCTCAGTACCAGCTCATCAAAATTATGTTCATAAACTACAGTAAAACATGTTTACAATGTATAACAAAGATCCAAGGACCGATGAATTTGATTTGTTTTAAACAAATACAAATTGTTGTATCCATTTAGTGTACCATATATTTTAAAGTCTAGGGGAATGAAAATCACTTTGCTGTAAGCGTCAATTCATTGTAAGGATACTGGCTATAAGCTTGTTTTACTGTATTTATTTTGTATTGGAGGGAATTGTCATTTACACTCTCTTCTCTTTTTGCATTGATCTTGCAAAGAATTAGATGATATAAGAGCATTTTGAAATTCAGTTGTTCTGTGGTTGGTGTATATTTAGAGGGGAAAAATCATTTTTAATTTTAATTGATATGCAGAACTAATTTCCAATTTAACCTTAAGATCAGCTAGTTGAATAAAAATGAATCAAATATTCCAAATACAGGCTTTTAATGACAGTGCTGCATAATAAAATTTTGAATTTTTAGAAAACCTATCACTCAGTTGTAAACTTTTTCCCTCTGATCAAAAAAATTTCAATAGTAAATCAAATATCAGACCGACTTGTGTAGATTGAAGGTTTATTGCCTATATAGCAATAATATTTACATACATCACCTGGTCGGTTTCGCGCAGTAAAATTTTATTGCATATATCTATGCACTTTGATGTCATTGACAGTATACTAGCTCAGAATAATCATTTGGACTTCAGTAATCATTACTCTTTTATCATTACTCTTTAAGTGGAAATAAGGCATGCATATCTTTGACTTATATAGCTTAATTGATTTTCAAAGTATTGAAGGTTGGCTCAATTTTGGTATACACAAAGTCTGAATTTTCAAGCTTAAGGTGGAGAAATTCATTGATCATGAGTATTTAATTTTGTTGTTAAGTCGTATAATTCAAGAGGCGGTGTCTCTCCTAAAAAACTTTTCAAAGTTTTCTTAGAGGACCACAAAGGGTATATTTGGGCATGTTGGTCTATATGACTTATCTTTGTGAGGCTTTCATAACAATTTAATCCATCCCAAAGTGTTAGTCTAAAAGATTAGCTATATTATGTACATGTATGTGATACAGTTATGAGTTGTTCATTGAACTTTCAATCTATGTTTCCTTGTGTTCTTAAACCATGCATATGGTTTTAAGTTTCCAAATATATTTTTGCTGGTGTACAGTTTATAGATACAGGTTCAATAGTTGATCCCCATTTCAATATTGACAATGGCTTTTTATCTCAGAAATGGTCATTCTTAACTATTAAATGTCTCAGGATTTTAATTTGTAAATTGTTCTTTGTGATTGCAAAGGATTGGAAACCATTGTGACCCGTATTTGCACTGGCTGTCCCGCTCGGCAAATTGACCACCCAATGCAAACCCAATCCACTCTAACCTTGATTTAATTTGAAACATCAATTGAGCAGGGGAGATAAATCTATCTGGCCCTTGACTAATGTTTGCTCCCAATGATTGATTAGTATGATGTAGTGTTGGAAATGAAAAAGAAAGTGAAAATAATTTATCGAAGATGGGGATTTAATCAATTTCAATTTGTCTACTTGGTCAATGGTTTTGAACTCCAACAGGAAATGCATTGTAGGCTTTTTTTGTTCAGAAAGAGGAAAATTCTGAACACTTGATAGTGAACAAGATTGACTGAAATGAACTAGATCAGGATCGAGATTTATTTTCAAACACAGCTGATTCATTGCGGTTGTTCCTTTAATTTGTCCATGTACTTTCAAGATTGTAGACAATAGTCACACTAAGTTTACCCAAAAAACTGAATCTATTTTTGGGGTATATCCCCTTAAGATATAACCATGCAAAAATCAAATTTCTGCAGAAGAGGGGGGGATGTGACTGTTATGACATGACTATGCTGTAATATGTCGATGAACAATGGCATATTATGGATAGATCGAACCTTCTGATAACTGGAAACTAATATTGGTGTCCAAGAAGGGCAGCTAAGTGCAGGAAGCTTTCAGCAGTTTCTACCTGAATACGCACAGACCCCACTTCTAATGAGCTGTGTTCTTTGTCCCATTTAGTTCTTGTCAGACCTGATTGTTTTCCAGTGTCCCGAGTCCTCTCTGCTGAGCAATGCACTTGTTGTTTTAAATTTGAATGTCACTGCTTTTTGTCTTTTTAAGACTTTTTAAAGTTTTTTGCTGTCGTGTGGCGGCTTGATTGATAGAGATCTAGTGAGGGTAACATACCACTGAATACCTTATCTCTGATTTCGAAAAACTTTCCCTTTTGTTGTTTTAAAAGTTAGAAATCTTGCAGTTGTAATGAATGACTTTTGTTTGTTCAGTTGACGATAACGGGCACTAATTAAGGCACATTCTAGTGAAATTTACGGCAACACGTTGGAAACGTGATATACTAGCCAGTTGAATGTCTTCTTGTTCATCACAATGTATGGGACTTTGAGTCATCAATCTTATTGCTTAGAACATCCCAAGACATGTACGACATTCCATTGACTTCAGTCACATAGCAGACATTGCTGTAATAAAGATTTGACCATTGAAGAACAATAGAAAGCGAGAAAGCCCTTTGCGGTTTCTAATGACTTTTCGCAAAAGAAATCTAGTCCATTCACCGGTGTGCTAATCGCTAGGAACGTTGGTCAGACGCATGTATAAACACAGCAATTATCGAGATAAATATCGAAAGATATTGGATTGAAAAAGAATACCCTTAATGTGTTTAATTAGCAATAATTTATCCTATAGATTTATGATATATTAATTTGTTTCAATCGAAAGATCAAAGAGGTATCATAGGAAGATCAAAGAAAACAGAATTGTCCCCTTGTGTATAATTATACACTCGGAAATGAAAAGTCATACCCAAACTAATTTTTTATGGTTGAAACAAAATATGCTTTTTTTTAAAATTTGCTCATAAATTTTGCTCATATCATTAAGGTATCATGCCAGTCATTACTTAATATTCTGATCATATTGAAAGTCATTGGGGGCCCAAAGGACATTTAGTCCTGTGTACTCAAGGAACAGTCACAAACACATAAGACCAATTCAAATTTTATCATAATATACCAAAAAACCTAATGTACACTAAGTGAAACATGGCTGTGTAAATGCAGAACCATTGAAATCTTGCAGTCAATCCATGCAGTTTTAATCTTAATTACTTAATTAAGGGCATATTACTTTGTGCAGCTGTCTTTCGGTCTATCATTCGGTCGGTCTGTCTGTTGGTCCACCTTCAGTTTCCGTTCATTTTGTTTGCAGAGTTTGCACATATTTTGAAATGAAAAATTCCAATTAGCGGGTATTTTTGGGAGGGGAGCATAAGTATTTTACAAACATATCTTGTTAAAACAAATGATTTTATGATTATGTTTCAAAATAGTAAATCTCAAAACCAAATGCTATAAAAGCATATCAAACATTCAAGTTCAGTATAAAAATTGAAACATCAGACCTAACCTGGAAGTCACTGTAAATTGGTCAGGTCTGATGTCTTTCTGTACAATTTGTGTGTGTGAAATGAGAATGATATTTTAAAAAATATACATTCCTCTTTTCACAATGAACAAATTGTTATAAAAGATAGCTACATAACACTAATCTTAGAAGATGGACTAGAGAACGTGTAATGACAACCCTGTTTGTCTGTATTCTAGGCCTACCTACGTGAGGGTGTAGCACTACAGAACCTAGGACAGCATGGAGAAGCATTGGCTGCGTTTGGGGCGGGGCTGGCCCAGGACTCCAACAACGCCAACCTCATAACCGGTCTTATTGACGCAGCGCTCAAGTCCCCACTCAAAGGTATAGTGATGTTCAAAACACTGATTCTCACTTATTATGGATATAAAACTACAACTAATTGTACAAAATATCTTTGAATCCAGTTTGTGGAGAGGGCTTATATAGGCTATGCCTGCTGCCCAATCCGTTGATGTATTCATTGGATAATAAAATATGTTCAATTCAAATCAAATATCTTTGAATTTCTTGTGCTTTTTACTCATAAACACCAAGTACCTTTTTGCAAATTCATTATTTTCCTATAAGAGCTGTAACAACTTGGTTTCGTTAAGAAAAGGAGTGAAGAATCATTTTTCTGACTTCTTTAAATTCTTTTCAGACAAACTTGGACCAACCTTCAACCAATTGCAGAAGTTGAAACTAAACCAGAGTTCTTTTGTTATCATCTCTGTGATTGGTCAGGAGCTTTTGGCCGCAGGACACTACAGTGCTGCTGTGTCTATGCTAGAAGCTGCGCTGCAGATTGGAACATGCAGCTTAAAACTTCGAGGATCTGTCTTTTCTGCTTTAAGCAGTGCATACTGGGGCCTGGGGAGCATAGATACTGCCATTTCATACATGCAGCATGATCTGTCTGTAGCAAAATCACTTGGTAGGTATAAAAGGTTGATAAAAAAATAGCATGCCTTGAGTATTATAAATTGCTAAACTCTACTAGGTTATTTTAAAAGATGCTTATTAACTTTATTTAAGGTAGGTTACATGTATTTTGACCTAAGAATGTGGCCAAATGAATCAAAAGAATGTAATTTATGATTGATCTAACTGGTAAATGTGCATAAAATTTTGCCATACATCACAAATCAAATCATTCAAACTGTTTATTTTGCAGCAAGAATTTGTCTTCAATACTTGCATTATCCATCCATATTATATGATCAGTAGCATATTAATAAACTGTTTTAAAGGTTTTGATAAAAATATTGAAAATAAAATTAGCCAAATATGGTATATATGCTTTTTTGACATATAAAAGTAGGTTGCTGCCAATGCCATAGGATCAAGTTTTTAAAATTTACTTGTCCATCAATTGTCAAAGGTTTTTTTTTAATCATCAGAGTCATTCTTGATAAAAATTAATTATTCATTTAGTACAAAACGTATATTAAAGGAAATTGATTTCCATTATTCAAATAAAATTTGTTTTTGCAATTGTGCATCTAAATTATTCAGAGACATATTACCAAGTAATAAAGAAATTCAAAGAAAATAAAAATTTGATCAAAATTTGAGCATGCAGCAATAAGACCCAAATTACTTGTTCCCATGTAAAACGAAGATAGAATTGATTTCGTAACCCGACAATTGTTAATTTGCCTGCTAGCCATATTGTCAAAATTGCTTGCAATTTGGGTTGGGAACAATCATAAAATTGTCATATTTTGTAACCAAACAAGAGAAAAGAGCCCCCAATCATCCTAATAACTTGGCTTCGTAAATTGCAAGTGAATCTTTTTTTTTTTTCAATGCCCAGGGTGTCTCCGAGTAAATTATCGTTGACATAATTGACATCGTGTTGGTTAATAAAATTTTCTTTTCTTCCAAAGTGTCGATCTTTTGCAGCCTTATGCTAATTGAATCGGGGCTCATGTTTTTTCTAGGTCCAAGTTTAATATTTTGGCGTGCTTCCATTCTGTAAAGCGTGTATTTATTCAGTTGTGTTTTGTCGACTTTCCCAATAGAAGTGTACACATTATTTGTGTTCCTTTTAAATCTACGATCAATTATTGGTCCTTGTTTGCTTAGTGTATTTATGATCTTTTAATTCTTAAGACCATTGTGAAGGATGGTTGGATTAAAGTAGATAATTCAGTACTAAAAAGATCTCAACAATGGCTAGGGGGTCCCACTCTGGTACATTTTACACAATATTAGTGCCCTAAAATGTAATTGACTAATTCTCTTCAAGGGCAGATTACTCAGGACAAGTGCCGTCTTTGAAGATCATTTTAATAGGCTACTAAGGGTAAATTTCAATTAAAACTATTTAAAATTGATGACAATTCGGACATTCTTGCATTACAACAACATTTTGATAAGAGTGATTGAAAATTCTTTTTCACTAATGCAGTCTCCTTGATGCAAGAAAAACGCAATTCCTGTTTTTCTTTGCAAATGTTGTAAGAACACTCGTCGGTTTGCATGTGATTCAATGAGTTCTCAGACCTTGATTGATTTTTTCGGTGTTTGAAATTCCATTTGAGTCAACAATATTGTTCCTATCAGACCATTATCCATATAAAAAATGCATTACTGTTGTGAAGAAAATTCTTGATAGAAAGATCTTCATTCCAGTGCAATCATTTTGTGATCTAGCAAAGAAATGTCAGATCAGTTGAGTAAGGTTTACAAGGTTGTTTTTTAACACGTGAAGTTTAAAACTAAATAATCTGATAATATTGCTTTATGGTTTAACCTACAAGTGCCCCTATCAATTTTATTTTATCTCAAACCTTCAAGTATACTGTTGTACTTTAGATATATGCTAAATTTTAAACCCATAAATGTCAGTAAGGGAGCATTAAAACATCAGATATAATTAAAAACATAATATACATTTATTATTTGATTAATAAATTGATGATAAAATCAAGTATTGAAATCAATCTTTTTCTTTCCAGTAAATTTTTCTACGGGTATAGTATTTTATCAGCCATCTACCCACGTACCTATATATAAGCACCAAAGTACACATTTTTAATGAGGGAAAAATAATTAAGCACCTTTCATATTGCAATCTTATTACCTTTATATATTCACAATGGATGTTAATGTTTTGGGAGTCAAAAATCTTCCTCATCACTTTATAAATATGTTTATGCTTGATACTCTTGACTATGCATTTACATAAAAGTTTAAAACATGACTGTTTTAATTTAAGATGTTAAAATGAAAATGAGAAAGTAATCAATGTATATTAATTCTTTGAAGCATCAGGTTACTGTGGTAATGTTCTATTATGTATATATAAGCAATATTTTGAAAATGCAAATTTAGTTAATTTAAGAACTGGCCCGATGATCATGAAACAAACTTGGACCTAAATAAAATTTTCAGTCAATCTAAAAGGATTTAAACTCTAAATTTGCAAATAATAGCAGTATGATAATGTAACAATTTTTTTTCTCCAAATTCTTAGATGCCCATAGTATTATTACTAATTAATGCCACTGAAATATTTTGGTGTACAAACTTGATATATGTGCAAAATTTGTTGCTAAATTAGCTGAATCTTTACATAAAGAAAAATTGACTTCTCTGTAAAACTGTATTACTGATCAATTTGTTCCTTTTATTAAGTAGGAAGATTTGAGTTGATTGTGATGTCCTATTTTTAGGGGACCATGATGGAGAGTGTCGTGCCTATGGAAACCTGGGGTCAGCCTACTTCTCCAAAGGTCACTACAAGGAGGCGCTGTCCAATCACAGATACCAGCTGGCCCTGGCGATGAAGCTCAAGCAGCGGCAGGCAGCGGCGTCTGCCCTGGGCAGTCTGGGTCATGTGTACACCGCCATCGGAGACTATCCCAATGCTCTGCAGAGCCATAAACAGTGTCTCTTTCTGATGAAGCAAAGCGGAGACAAACTTCAGGAAGCTAGGGAAATCGGAAATGCTGGGGCTGTGTATCTGGCCATGGGAGAATTCAGTAGTGCAGTGGAGTGTCATAATAAACATTTACAAATTGCCAAAAATTTGAAAAATAGTGTGGAAGAGGCCAGGGCTTATAGTAACTTAGGAAGTGCATTTCATTACAAAAGGGATTACCAGAAAGCAATATCTTATCATAAACAGGTTCTTCAGATTGCGGAGGAAAGACAAGATAAAACGTTAGAAGCCCGGGCTTATGCTGGACTGGGCCATGCATCTAGGTGCATGATGGACTATGAAAATGCAAGAAAATATCATGAAAAACAACTTGACAATGCGTTACAGACTAAAGATAAAGTGGCTGAAGGCCGAGCTTGTTCAAACTTGGGAATTATCTTTCACCAACTCAGTGAATTTAAGTCTGCTTTGAAACTTCACCAGGTGCATCTTCGCATTGCAAAGGAACTTGGTGATAATGCTAGTCAGGGACGTGCTTATGGTAATTTGGGAAATGCTTACTGTGCTTTAAAGAATTACGAACAAGCTGTGAAATATCATAAACAGGAATTACAAATTTCTTCGCAAGTGAATGATAGACATTCGGAAGGAGCTACTCATGGAAACCTGGCCGTGGCCTATCAGGCATTGGGCATGGTGGAGAAAGCCCAGTTTCATTACACATCTCATCTCAACATCTCTAAGGAACTCAAGGATACTCCCAGTGAAGCTAGGGCCTTGTGTAACTTGGGAAATTTTTATAGTTCAAGGGGAGATTATTCTAGTGCTGTGAGATTTTACGAGCAATACTTAATGTTGTCACAAGAGTTGCATGACTCCGAGGGTGAAGCTAAAGCTTGCTTTAATCTTGGTTATGCTCATTTTGCTTTGGGAAATCACCTTGAGGCTGTGAGATATTATGAACAGGATATGTCCATTGCTAGGGAATTAAAAGACCAACTGGGCATGGCCCGGGCTTACTGTAACTTGGGCCTTGCCCATAAAGCTTTACATGACTATCAGGAATCCTTAGAGTGTCAAAGGAACTGTTTAACCATCATGAAGAGTATAAAGAATACAAAGGGTATATTCAGAGCACTGGGAAATATTGGAGATGTGTTATTAAAACTGGGTGATGTGACAGAAGCTATAGCAATATACAAGGAACAGTTACAAATGGCCAAACAAACAAGCAGTAAAGATTTGATAGCAACTTCTTATGGTGCATTGGGGGCTGCCCATAGAAGTCTGGGCCAGTATGACAAAGCTTTAGGCTACCATACCCAGGAGCTGAGTATCAGGCAGGACATGGATGATCGCCGTGGTGAGTGCAGAGCACATGGGCACCTTGGAAATGTCCACATGTCCCTGGGACATTATATGGATGCACTGAAGTGTTATGAGGAACAGCTGGAGAAAGCCAGGGAACTTCAGAATAGTTCCTTGGAAGCACAGGCCTGTGGCAATCTTGCAATAACAAAAATGAACATGAACTGTTTCGAAGAAGCAATTGGACTGTTTGAACAGCAGTTAGCCATGTTAGAACAAGTGAGTTGTGCAGCCTCTATATTTGACAAAGGCCGAGCTCTGGGTAACCTTGGTGACTGCTACGAAGCCCTGGGAGATTTTGATGAATGTGTCAAATGTCATGAACAGTACCTTGCCATTTCTCAACAAGCCAACAGTTTGTCTGATCAGGACAAAGCATACAGAGGACTAGGAAATGCCCATAAAAATATGGGCAACCTCCAGCAGGCTCTGGTGTGCTTTGAAAAGAGACTTGTTGTGGCCCATGAGCTGAACAACAGCTCCGCAAAGGCTTCAGCTTATGGTGAGCTGGGTTGTTTGCATAGCCATCTGGGTAATTTCGAGCAGGCCATTTCCTGTCTTCAGCATCAGTTGACCATTGCTCAAGAGATGGAGGACAAAAGGTGTGAGGGGGAGGCAGCGTGTGGTTTGGGAGGGGTTTATCAGAACATGGGCGATTATGACAAGGCTCTGGAGTATCATCAGATGGACCTAGAGATAGCAGAACAGACAAACAATTCCACTTGTCAATGTAAGTATTTATATACCGGTAATTCTTTTTGTTTTAAGATTTAGTGTGATAGCATATGCCATGGATAGGTGCATTTATTAGCCTAGGGATTTTTTGGTTTCCTTATTTATATGCAAGCACTTTCTTCTGGAAGTTCAACTTCCCATGTTAAATTGTTTTTATCTCATTTGGAACAAAAGTAGATAAAATTCATGATTTCTTAGACTGCAGATCATCTAGTGCAGTTTTTGAGCTTCAAAGTTTACTCTATATTCAAGGTTGCATAAAAATTAAACAAAACAGAAAAATGTGATAGGTTAACAAAAAAACAACATATTTTTAAATACCTTTGGAAAGAAATTATACTGAGTTTGACATTTTATCAGGTCGAGCCTATGGAAATCTTGGTCTTACCCATGAGTCACTGGGCAACTTTGAGGAAGCCATTCAGTATGAGGAGCAGCATCTGAGCATCGCAGCTCAACTGAATGACAGAGTGGCTAAAACTCTGGCTTACAGCAGTCTGGGTAAGGATGGAGAACTCATTTTTTCTTGTCTGCGTATTTATTAGTGGCTTTGTTATCTCTATATTTCCTCAAGCTACAGACTAAGTGCTTTTTCACATTAAAGCCTACACATCTATTAAATGAGAAATGTTATAAATTTGACTAGGATTATGCATTGCTGAAATAGAAATGTTTTGTTCTGTCTAGGTCGTGTTCACCATGCACTCAATAACCATTCCCAAGCAGTTGAGTATCTGCGGCAAGGTCTTACGATAGCGGAACAGTTGGGAAGAAAAGAGGATGAGGCGAAGATTCGCCACAGGCTCGGTCTGTCCCTCTGGGGTAAGGGCGACCTGGACGAGTGTCAACAACAGCTATACAAGGCCACAGACTTATTTGAGAGCATCAGACGAGATGGACAGCTCAACAGCGAGTACAAGATGTCACTGTTCGATCTTCAGACAGCCTGTTATCAGGCGTTACAGGTAAAAAAGTGTGCCAGCAAGTTATTAACCATATTTTGTTGACATTTTATCAGATATGTCAAGGACTCCCTACACAGTATCAATGCTCCTTCTCAGGAGGAATCTTTATATCTTGTCAAGTTATACATGGAAGTGGCTCATAATTTTTATCAGGAAATGATTTGGTACATACTTGTAAGTCATGCCCTTAACTCCGTATGAATTCCTTAGATGTCTAGACTCTTACATTTTGCTATTTCTTTTGACAGCGTGTTCTGGTTTCCTTAAATCGACATGAGGAAGCTCTGGTCATGGCCGAGCGAGCCTGCACTCGAGCGTTCATCGACTATCTGCTGGAGAGACAGGCAGGAAGCGATGGGATGTTCCGGAATGATATTGACCCTGCCCCAATCACTTGTGACCAGATCGTCAATATCGTCTCCAAACAGAAGTCTCTGGTGCTCTGTTACTCCATAGCTGCTGGTTATCTCTATAGCTGGTTACTGACCCCAGATAATGGTAGGCAGCTGGAAAAAGGATCTCTGAAAATAGCTCTGAAATCAGTCAATAAAATATTGCATACTTATAATAAAAAAGAAAAAGGAAATTCACAATTAGTAAAGACGATAGTCAAGGAGCATATATATAGTAGCCATTAATAAATGATTCATTTCTTCAAATTCAATTGTCATGATTTCCATTTCTGGTAGAATAAAATGAATAAAACAGTGATTGCACAAGATAATAATCATTAATGGCTTAAAAACCTGTTCATCAAATGTTTTATTGATGCAATTTTCACTTCTTATTTAATGCAATTTACTACAGCAATGCATTCACAGGTCGTAATAAATATCAAGCAGAATACTAATCTTCTGTATTTTATCTTACAAGGCATTGTGAAATTCCATGAGACCAACATGACTGAGCTAGAGGCGGATTACGGAGAACACAGCGACACTCTGAGTATGAGGAGTGTTAACTTTGGCTCCTGTTCTGTTCTGGATCAGTATGTAGGACATGTCAGGGAGTCTATGGGAATAGAAAGCCACACTGTCAGGTTTGTATCTCATTTTAGCAATTTTTAGATAGTAACAACTTAAAAATTTTCTAAGGTTTTCATATATTGTTATCCTTAAAAGATAATAAACACTTTTAAGAATGAAGGAAATTTTTTTTAATCTTTAATATTTTTTAGAAGTAAAGGTATATATGTATATTCTGGAGGTAATATAAGTTCTGTATGTAATGACCTTATTGACCTTTTAGAACACCAATAAAATTATATTTATCTCCCTTTTTTAGGAACAACAGCAGTCGTGAGAGCGAGACAGACAGTGAATCAGACGACGTCTGGCAACAACACCTGGAGGAGCTCGGTGACAAACTAAACGCTGAGAATGACAGAACTGGATTCCTCCGGATGGTCAACCGGAACCACAAACTCAACAGCAGTAACTACAGCCTCAGCAGTATGTTCAGTCTGTCCACCACCTTCACAACCAACAGCTTCAACATGCACAGAAAGTCTAGTCTACGCATGAAATCCCAGGCATCCTCAAGGGCTCCTCTTTCTGTGCTGTATCAAGTGTTGATTGCTCCCATGGAGGAAGCCATTGCTACAGTGTCTGCAGAATGGGGAGGGGGACCCATTGACTTGGTCCTGGTTTTACAGGGAGAGCTGTATCTGATTCCGTTTCCTGTGTTACGGAGAGAACAGAATCAGGAGTACATGTTCGAACGTTTTAATCTGCACATAATGCCGTCCATCACTGCCCTCACTAATGGCCAGAAGCATGACCGTCATGGCCGACCTGTAATTGACTCCTCTGGAGCTGTCATTGTGGGAAGTCCGAAAATGCCATCTGCTGTCAGTCAAGGATGGTGCTTCAAAGATATTCCAGGATCGGAGTACGAGGCTAGAATTGTGGGAGAACTTCTGACCAGCCGTCCACTCATTGGAGCAGAAGCCACCAAAGCAGCTGTGTTGAATCAGATAGAACAAGTGGAGGTGATCCATTTTGCCTGTCACTTGTCCTGGAAGCTCTCCTCCATTGTGTTATGTCCTGGTGATAATCTGACCACCCAGCACTCCTTTCCCTCCATTGACTCGGATGACAGTTCTAGTGATATGGGAGGCTTTGATGGACCTTCATTATCAGAGTATCTTCTCACAGCAGCAGATATTCTTAACCTTAAACTTCATGCAAAACTAGTTGTGTTGAGTTCAGGATACACGGACGATCGTGCAGGTCGTATAAACTCGGACGGTGTGGTGGGGCTCACTCGAGCTCTGTTGAGTGCAGGTGCCAAGTGTGTTCTTTATTCTCTCTGGCCAGTTCCAGATGCTGCAGCCAAGCTTCTGATGAGGAATTTCTACACTGCCCTCCAGGAGGGTAGAAGGGTGACACAAGCTCTGTCTCATGGAATCAAGTCTGTTCAGTCTACAAAACAGTTTTCCCACCCTGCTAACTGGGGAGGCTGGATTCTGGTGGGTCATGATATCAAGCTCAGCAGCAAGATAGCTTTGATGGGACATGCCATCTGTGAGCTGCTGCAGTCACAGAACCAATGTAGGGAAGCCATGAGAGTCCTGTTGCATTTGGTAAGAATTCAGAAAAAGAATTACATGCATTTTATTCTATAGTGTGCTCAAAAGGGAGACAACTCTTTTGAATTTATAATCATCATGAGAAATGGATTCATTTTGTAAGAATTTGGAAAATTTTTTTTTTATCTAGACTTGAACTTTCATTATGACATGTTAGTGTGTTCGAAAGGGAGACAACTCTTCGTAATCTTTCATAATGCGAAAAAGTATTTTATACTCTTGTCATAAATAAATTGAACCCTTGATTTTTTTGGCAGATTGAAAAGTCACTACAGAGAATTCATCAGGGTATAAAGAACTCCATGTACACCACCTGTCAGTCCATTGAGAACAAGGTAGGGGGAATCCCTGGCTGGAAGGACCTTCTACAGGCAGTGGGATTCCGGTTTGAGGCCGCTAGGAATGGGTTGCCACCAGCAGTGTTCTTTCCTCAGACAGACCCTGGGGACCGACTGACTCAGGCCAGTGCCAGTCTGCAGGCTCTACTGGGTAAGTAAATGATTGGCCTAGAAAATTAGCTAAACTTTCCTCTGTGAATTTCTTGATAAAAATGGGAAAAGACTTTGCCCAAGATTGAAGTTAACTATTATATGTTTCTCTTTTAAACTTGATAGGTCTACCACCAAGCTGCTTGACTGCTTTGTCAAAGTTCCTTCCAAATTATGAAGCAGGAGAGGCCTACATACTAGTGGTAAATTAATAACATAATGTACCTTAAAAAATAAAATTATAACCACAAAAGGACTTCATGGCACTGGTATCAGATGATTTGTGTCAGAATATATGTTAACATTTTTTTTTATTTTTGTAGATCAGAGACATTTTGAGCAAAATGGCTGCAAAGGAGTCCAACATTGATGTCCAGATCTGTGTCAAACTGTGGCGCATGACCGGATGTCACGAGTTCTTAGCTTCTCTAGGTAAAGAATATGCATAACATTCAAGGAATTCTCAGGTGTTTTCACTGGCTATCAGATATTTTTTATGTTTAATATTTTTATTTAAACAATGAAATTTTCATCTTCAGGTTTGGACTTGGTGGAAGTTGGAAAGGATGAAGTCACCCTTAGACTTGGAAAACAAGCTAACCGTCGCCAACTTCAGTTTGCCTTACAGTCTCTAGTTGCTGTTTTCGGTAAGCCAATTGCCATTTCAAAAATATCAAAAACTTTCACTTACTTGTACATTCATTTTTCAGTAGCTTAAACCAGTTCAAGGAATTTGACCCAGTTTACCTTCAAATTTTGCTGTTAAATGTAGAAAAATTTAGTTCATGTGAAAATTCACCAAAGATTTTGCAAACTAAACTGAATATTATTTTGCATTCCATAGACACCCAGGAGGCCCCCAAGTCCTTGTCTGTGGACAGTTCCAGCAGTCTAGAGAGTTTATCCTCCTCCCACAGTGGCTCTACCTCAACCTCCAACTTCTCCAAGGGAAGCACCCCTCCTCTGTCCCCCAGGGGGAGCAGGAAGAAGTCTCTCTTCAACCCTGCAGAAATGGAAAAAATGAGAATGATGACCAAGATGCAACTGATGCATCAGGTAGGTCTGACTTATAAGTAAGCTGGTTTTTCTTTGGCTATAAATCTGAAAGAATGTTCACTAATGTTTTACTTTAAACTTTCAGGGAGGACTTTCAGGAAGAAAAGTTAGCTCCAGAAATCAGAGGACCGACCCCTCTATCTACCTCAACCACCAGAGCAGAATCCGTAACATGTACGGACCTTCTGGTACCACTCTATCTCATCATTCCCATCACAGTGATATTCATGAGCTTCAGGAGATCAGTGAGAATAGTGAAAGTGAAACTGATGGCCATACGAGTTCTGGAAACAGCTGGAAGGAATACAGGATGACTGTGTCTACAAATTCTGACAGCGAGTGTAGCACCATTCCTGATGCTAGAACTCCTGATCGAGACATGCTACAGTGTAGTACAGAGCACTATAGTTTGTCAGATGGATTTAGCACACAGTCTCCTAGTAGCTGTACTCAGGAATATACGTATTCGTATCCTGCAAAATTAAGTGGGAGTGTTCGGAGTGGAGGATCCGATTATTCTGAGCATGAAGAGTATAATTTCAGCAGACAAAACAGTGGGTATAGTGATGTCAGTGTTAGTAGTTCTGTGAGAGACAGTGAAAGGTCACACCGTAAGTCAAACTTCGACAGATATGACGCTCACAGGAGCTCAGATTTGTCCAATATTAGTAGTGCTTGTGAAGGGGAACCGCAGAATTCTTTGTCGGATAGTGGAAGTGATCTTTTCCAAAGGAATGATGCTCTGAGGCAGTCAGACATGTCTGATACCAGTGGAATAAGTGATACCAATGGATTACCCAATGAACTTCCAGAGGCGATGATTATTAAAAATATCAAAAATGTTGAGCCAGTGCCAAATGAGTCAGGATTTCATTCTGAGGTGACTTCATCAAATCAAAGTGATGCTAGCCAACAGAGCATTGATGTGACTAAACTTGGACATAAGGAGTTAGCTCTTCGCATTAATGCAGATGTTGAGAATTATAGGGAAAAGTTAGAACATGTCCAAAGAGAAAGTCTTGCTTCATCCAGACAAGAGGCAATGGCTTTACGTAAAGAATTCCATAGTTCACAAAAAATCAGTGCACCTGCTCTTCAGCAAACAATTGGACATTCTAGTGATGACAGAAGTGAAGTTGGAAGACATATGCCTTTTGAAGGCAAAAGACCACCACCTCCCATTCCCAAGAAACCAAAATCATTTCAACCTTACACAGAAAACCTTTCCTCAAACTCACCTCAAAGTGCCAATGTGAACAATACTCACCCATCGCCAGCTCAAGATTTCAATAATGTGAACTCAATAGTGTCCAGAATCAACTCTTTAACTGTGCAACAAAATGTCCAGTCAAGCAATATCTCAGCTTTCACTAGCTCATCGCCAAAACAACTTTTTTCTTCCATGAAGAATAATAATCAGACAGTGGACAAGGCGTCATTACAAAACCTTGCAAGAGGTAGTGTCACTAGAGATGCCTCTTCTTTTCTCAATTCCATCAATTCTCAAAACCATCAAAGGCCAGACAGTAAAATGAGTGTGAGCTCTTCTGCTTCTTCTATAGTGACAGTGATTCATAGCCCTAACAATCCAGTGAAAATTCCCCCATCAAACAACAGACTAACACAATCACCTTCACCGATGCATAATAGTCAAACAAGTACTCCTGAGATTCCTGAATCTCCTGTCAGTGGAGGAGGAAATGGTCATCCTTTACATGATAATAGTTTTAACAGCTCTCATGGATCCACAAGAGGAACTAGTCCAAAGTCCATTCTGAATTCTTCGCCGAGCTGCTTACGAGAAAAGAACAAGAAACCCAAAAAGAGAGTGAGCTTCTCAGATTCTGAACCCAGTGATTTGGACTCCTCCAGCACACAAAACTCGAATAGAGCTAGTCCTGTAACCCCCATACAGTTTCCTATTAATCCAGCAGACAGATTTAAACCTAACAATATCATTGGCTCAAAACAACCCATTCGTATAGCAGGGAATCATATCAGTGAAACACCTAACCAATATCCACCAATGAAAACTTTTGGAAATGGAAGCGTTCCTACGGCAATGGAAAGCTTCTACATGAATGGTACAGTGAGAGGTGGAGTGGTTGTAAACGGAAATCAAAACCCCAGTGCAATGGAGCTCAGAAATAGTGCTCTTCCTACCTACAAAGCTAACCTGGGTCAGACCGGGGTCAATCCTGGTGGACCCGGGACGCGGACCTCGGACCAGATTAGACAGTTGTACTTGGGAAGGGGTAGGAAGACTCAAGTATTGCAGTCATCAAAGTGCTAACTCTTCTGTGATCTTTTTACTTTTCAGATAAACTGTGGAGTTTTAATTTTTAATGCATGTATTTTTTGTGATATTTCTATGCTCACATGACATGTATTTTGATTGAAACTAGAAATTTGCTAAGCATTTATTTTTAAATTATATATGGGGTACTATTATATTTTTATCTCATGCAATGGCAAAAAAAAAATACAAGTAATTTAAATCTTTTTTTTTAAATGAAAATATGATGAAAAGAAGTAGATCTGAATTGCATTTTTTTTGTATTGTTTCTTATTGTCCAATGCATTTCACATTCCATTTTCATTCCAAAAATATTTCACTTATTTATATCTAATAAATATACTTATGTTGTACATATATTTACTTCCAAACAAGGCTCATTGTACATGCTTGTATATATATAAATGACCATCCTTTACTGTAGCAATATCACTATGCATTTTATTTAACATTGTGGAGTGGCCTGACTAAAGAAAGGGCTACTGAATATAATACAATAAAATATTCTAATAAAACAAAATTGTGTCATTATGTCTTATACATAATATCCGATAGAAGCAGATTTGAGTTCACATTGAATACACATATATTCAGTGCAAGAAGAGGCTGAAATAGGCAGAGGGAATTAAATATGGATGTTATACAACTTAGTACAAAGCATTGTGAAAGGATTGTTCACGGATATAAATGGCTTGATAGAGAAAAATATCTGTATATTTAAAAGTGTTGTCCAATGACCATTTATAATGCATGAAACAGATTTTGAGGGAACAACACAATGTAAGGTATTTTCCTCTCAATGCTTAAAACAAATAGACCAAGTTGTCATGTCCCTTTACACGAACAAAAATTCCTTTTTTTTTTTTTTAATTAGTCATTCCAAACTGAAAGATTGTACACTGCATATATATTGGACCTTAATTTTTTTGAAAAAAAAAAAAAATCTTTGTGAAAGGCCCCGAGATGCTCCAGATGACATAAGCAATACTTATTCCTCTGAGTTTCTCGATAGGAATTACAGCTATGGGTGCAGAGGCGAATACTCCCATAAAAATTATCAGAGCAGATCAAATGAAATGCAAGTATGATCTGTAATTCTGCATTTGATACTTTTTCTGCTTCAATTATTGAAATTCAACAACAGGCTAGAGTTGTTTCCCCTCTATTTTCTACAAACTTCAATTTGGAAATCAGATATTCAAGAAAATGTAAAGTGGTATTTCAATTAATTTTATTTTCTATTTTTAACAAAATCAGCTGCAGCAGTTTGTAATTTACCCATATAAAAAAGCAATACAAAACCAAGAAAAGGTTTTTACCTTAAAAAATTGGTCTACTGTGTTCTACTCTGAAATAACAAAATCAAAAACATTCTACATGCAGATTTTCATAGGAAATCTGGCTCATACAAAAAAAAAATGAACAAGATTGAGAGAAAAACAAAAAACTAATAATCAACCAACAAAAAAAAACACTATTTTAATTAGTATTACCCTAATATTTAAAAAAATGTTAATACATATATCTTGATAGAATCAGCAGGCACCTAGAAGAATAAGGTAATGGTATACCATAGTCAACATTATTTGGTTATAACAGTTAATATTAGGTTTTGTTTGTCCTCATCTTTTCATAGGGTGCATAAATTTGAAGTAACTTTTATTATCATAAATTAGCAATGCACCAATTATAGGAACAAATATTCATCAAACCCCACCCCCTCTGCATCACCCTAAAATGATAATAAAAATAATTATCAATTTGTGCCTTTTTATGCGACGAAATTACCCCCCCTTAAAAAATAAACTGATACAGAGAGCAGTCAGTCTATACACCTTCATGGGACAAAAGAAGGAATTTACAGATTCTGAATATGTATCACAAAGAACTACCGGTACATGTAAATGATTCTGATATGATGCAGATCCGATGATATATATATAAATGAAGTACAGTGGACCTTCAGATATCCGGATGCTAGATATCCGGATGCTTCAGTATCCGGATGACTTTTCATCGGAACAGAATTTCTAATGTTACATTGTCTTGTTTCACTGGTAATTCAGATATCCCGACGCTTCACATATCCGGACAAATTAACAAGGAACCAATGCGTCCGGATAAATGAGGCTCCACTGTAATTCAAAGAATGTGACTATAATAACTAAATTATGCTGATCTGCAACAAATATTGCCATGAGTAGTAAGTCTTCAAATAAAAAAAATTCAGTTATTTTTTTCAGATCCACTAATATAAACAAAATGGAGGCAAACAAAGCATCTCTATCTACATAATCAAAGATAAACATACAAAATTGGACAGACTAAGAGCATTTGTTAAGTTAGGATTAGTCAATGTACATGTATAAATAATATGGACAGCTGTTTATGTTTACATACAGTCATGTAAAAAGGGGGGAAAATCTTCAAAAAAGACATATAATAATCAAACAAGAAAAACTATTCCCATACTGAAAATTAAATATTGTAAAATTTTAATTATGCCGCCTCCCAAAATCTCATTGCAATGTTGTCCCTAAGATCAAGGTGTCGGGGAATTTCCCCCAATTAAAATTACATAATCCTCCACTTATTCTTGTATTCCCCCTCAGTCCACCTTAGGGGAGGACCTCCAGACCCCCTTCAATTTTTTAATGTTCTTTGCTTTTTCAAACCTTAGGGACAACCCTGCAATGAAAGGAAAAAATAAAGAATAAATTATGCAATTCTTATACCATCAGATTTGTTTTGGTATAATATCATAATATCAAGAAGTACAAACTGTATACCTTTTAATTTAAAAACAGATTAATACACAAGTTTTAGAGGATGTACATAAAACAAAGAATGTTCTTATATGATTAGAATATGTTCTCAAAAAGAAAAAAAAAGAAATATACAGTAAAGTTCTAGAATAATTTTCCATGTACATTTTGATTTGTAGTTCAGATACTTTAATGTATGTCGTTATGTACTAGCTAGTACAATCAAAGACACTGACACCTTATTTAAACTATCATGATATCATCTCTTCTCTCTCTTTCACTCACACACACAGAATGATAACAACAACAAAGGGCACATTTCTTCTTGCATGCTTTCTTCAGATATACACACATCAAACTAGAATTCTATGCACTTACCCCGGTATTCATAATCAAAATGATATGTACATTAATAACGAAGAAATTTTGGAAAATCTATCAAAGAAATAAACTCACTTAACTACAATCAACCACTCCTGTTAAAAAAGCTCACATCTCACAGAACCAGCAATGCACTCTAACTGTTCCTACATTGCATAATCTTTCAATACAGCAAAAGTTTACATCTGTTATTCTAATTTATTGAAAAAAACAGCCATTTTTCTATGTCATATCATTGACAGTCTTTGGATGTATAATTAAATAATTCAATTCCATGAGATCCAAGAGTTTCATTCTACCTTTTGATTGGTTGTTCCATGAATGTATAAAGACAATTTGGACCAATCATATCACTTCATAAGAACTAGTCGCCCCACTCTGACCTTTCATTGGATAACCTCCCAATGTAGAAACAATTTACAGCAATCATTTGCATAACTCTACCAAATATGATGTCTTTGGGATAGAAATTCCTCACCAGGTTAAATGGGAATGTGTTCAGAATTGTTACACCTTGACTCTCGTAGAACAAGTTGCTGGTCATTTGAGTAAACATGAACACGACGGCCAGCTTCACCGTCAGGGGAGATTTCCAGGGAGTTATTTTTTCTTCCAGGAATTCGTAAGTAGGCCAATCGTATTCACGCTAGGAGAAAAAGCAGTATATTAATTCAAAATCTTACTATCATGATTTCACCTTCATTTTACAATTAACTTTTAAAATACAGTCAAACCTTGTTATCCAAATGAACTCAGTGAGACTGAACCTTAAGAGATATTTACAAAGAGTTGAGGTATCAAGGGTAAAACACTTAAAGAATCAGTGGTTGTGATTCCAATTCAGTTCAAAATATACTTGGTATTTGAAATACCAGTGGTCCAGAAACTGAAGTTTAACTGTAAACTTTATTTAAAATGTGTATATTGCTTAACGCTTTAGAAATAAAATGATCCTCCAAGATATAATTTTTAAAACATTTTATCATTCACATTTTCTGTATTGATTAGATAGACTGACTATAATGATGATTATACCTGCAGCTCATCTATTCTGTTCAAGCTTTCTACTATGTACAGAATGCTATAAAGCCGAACACCAAGAGTCAACAGGAAAAATGGACGCAAAAACTTCATCAGAAATCCAATGGCCAGGCCTGCACTATCTATTAAAAGTATAACATCCAAGACAATAAAACATTTCTCTTTGTAGTAGTGTTGGCAACGAGTACCCGGTTAACTGGTTAACCGTCGAACGATGCGAGTATAGGTTAGTAAAACTGCTATTCGGTCACTCGCATGAAAAAAAAAATCTACAAAGTAAATGCATATAAAATGATTGTTTTATAATTTATAAATGTATATACTTACACATTTCCCTAATTTTAGTTAACGTTAGACTTGATCTAATACATGGTTGCAGTGGATCAAATTGTTTTGATTAGTTTTCACAGTTTATATAATTAATAGCTTTGATTGCTTGGGGGTATACAACTTTTGAAGGCCTGAGTTATGAGTACCTCATTTGATAATTTAACGAGATGCCGCCTCAGACAAATTAATTATTGGAGTGTAACTGTAAGAAAGAACAGTTGATTCAAAATCTCAACAAATTAAGTATTAATTACGGAGTATGTAGATAATTATTATTCTCCTTGATAGCGACATATTTCGGGGGCTGAAAAGGAAAGCATAAGGAAAGCAATTGTGAGACAGTGATTGACGATGTCTTTATTTGTCTTCTTCGTGTGTCAAATTTCTTATTTTCTTTAATCTAAAATCAAAATTTGTTGACAATATCGCATGTGTGTATTGTAAATATAATGTCCATATACAGTATATTTGTGTATTACTACCACCGATAAGTAAAGCATAAGATAAATAAAAGATATTGATACTTTTACGAAAAATCATCCGAGTAACCGGGTACTCGATCGGAAGATGAAGCGAGTAACTGGTTACTAAAAATCGTCCGATTTGCCAACACTACTTTGTAGGATAAAAGCACAAATTTACGTAGAAATAAACTTTCATTTACCTAATCCTATTTAAGGTAAATACATTTTAACTTACCCACTGTGCTATTGAAGATGAACAATCCCAGATGAAACATGGACTGTTTGGGATCATACCTACAAAAGAAATAAGAGTATAAGAATATACACAAATGACATGCTTTACTCCTACAAAATCTTCTTGGATTCAATATGAAAATTTTCTTCCTATGTACACAGAAAAATGTCTTCACAATTACTCTTCCCATGTACACAAAATGTTTTCTTTTTACAACAGAGTCTGTAGAAAACTTGTGTAAAGTCTCAAGAAACATAGTCTGGGGAGAAGCGAGACTAGTATACCAGTAGTAGCTGATTTAAGTATACATTTGCATTGTAGCTTTATTTGTAAACTATATATTTATACCTCTAATAATTTACTATTAGCCTATTAATATATAATAAACCTTTTGGTCTGATACAATCCAGACAACTCTGTTATGCTACTTACTGAAACCAGGTGGATGGAGTTTTGAGAGGTGAGTTGATGAGAGTTGTCTCCTCTTTCATGGCAAACAGAATACACACTGTACACAAACAAGTAAAAGCTGCATCACATAGGATTCCATCCTGGGACATCCACATCATGTTGTGTACCGCTACACACATAATCAGCACTAAGAACACCAGTCTACAACACAGAGAAAATATATAAATGTACCGGTATATAATTCTTTCAAATTTATTAAGGTCTTCCGTCTTCACGGAAGACCTTATAGTGATTCTACTGTTTCTTATTATTATTATTATTATTATTATTCTTTTTATTATTTTTTTGACTTTCTAATTTTGTGCACACGATTTCTCGAAAACTACTGAGTGGAATGACGTGAAATTTTCAGAAAAGATGTGTCGTAATATGAATTTTATATATCCGGGAGATTTTTTGGAAATTCGCTTCCGGTGCCAAGCTATGGGACATTTCCTGATTTTAAAATGACATTTTGTCTTCGGATAATCTCAAGAACGGTAAAAGATATCGTTGTGAAACTTTTAGGGATTATAGATCGTGATATTCACTATCCAGGACGCGACCTTTCGTTCGTCGTCAGTACTTCCGGTCGTTACGACAAGCAAATTAAAAAAAATTGTATTTTCTAACTTTTTTGTTTTTCAATATTTTTTATATATAGACCCTTCTATTGATGCTTACTATATAAGTTTATTTGAATATTGGTTAGTCTTAACTCTAGATATTAATATTTGAAAATCTGAAGCGGGCCCAAGATGGCGGCTGTCTCTGTCAACTCCGCCATTTCGCGAGTAGGGGTTTATAGAGGCAGCTGAGCGTTTGATTAAACCATTCTGACATAAGGATACATGAAATGTGAAAAACTACGTGGACTCTCACGTAGTAGTACGTTGCAATTCAGTTTCAATCTCAAAACTTAATTTCCGTTTAACTGCTTTAGTGTAACTGAGCTAGATACGATATGTAATGTTTACAATGTGTTAAATATACTTTCTTAACATTAAAAAAAAATAAAGGAGATAAGACGTTTTATTTATTTAATTTCATTGAAGCTATCACACCTATTTAATAGATCAGTCCAAAGAAAAGACGTTTGGCGCGAAATTATGAATAGTGGCCCGCCTTTTATGATTCTTAGACAGGTGTACTGTTGCAAAAGTATACACAAGTATATTTAGAGCAGTATTCCCAATAGCTTAATGGTTTGCGCGTTGGGATAAAAGAGAAAAAAAAAGTGCATTCACGTTGGCGACCTGGGTTCAATCCTCCTTGTGACGAAAATTTTGAATCTCTTGTCAGGTCGATTTTACGAGGGTTTCTTTTTCCTGAATCGGACGGAAGACCTCTCGTTGCTCGCAACGAGATCATATCTAGTTAATCCTATTTTTCTTGCCCACAAATAGAGATTCCCAAAGAATTACTTTAAAATTGTATATATGCCTCTCAAACTGCCATAATATTTCTGGAAAAATGGGATGTGTATGTCAGTGGTTTTATATTTACATTGTCACTATAAGTTTAGAGTAAAATGTTTGCTTATTCTTCAGTGAATCAGATTTTTTACTACGTACATTCACATCAAGTAAGTCCAATAAACAACTGTAAAAGTTTTACTTACTGAGTTTGAGTCTGTACAATTATTTAAAAATTATTCAGAAGGAAAAATAAAATCTTATTAAAATTAAACATGCAGATTGCTCTATTTTCAGATTTTGAAATTTTATTATCATGCACTTACAAATAGTGAGTTGTGGAGCCAGTCGAATAAATCTCATATAGAAAGGATGCCATAAGCGCATAACAAGCCGCAGAAAATAAAATTATGATAAGCTAAAAAAGAAAAGATAGAATATAGCTTTGTTAACATTGTTAAAATTCCATAGTTAAAAATCAAACAATATTAGAAAATTTAATATTGATTTAAAAACACTTAACAAATGTAAAACTAATCCTTTGTATTCAAATATAAAATATAAAAACAACATGAAAATTCAGTACTGACACATTGCTCACAGAAGATGATTAAATTAACAGTAATATTAAAACCATCTATTTTAAATTACTTGTGATTTTTAAAAACATATTGCACCTGGCACTAGCTAGGAATTTACAATATTTAAATAACCCATAAATCATGAAGAATTTTGTCAATTTACCTTAAATAATGAGGAATCATCTTCTTGTATCCGATTACAAACACGCTGACTACACTGCATTTGGAAATTCACAGCAAGAATGATTTCTGAGATCATCAGAACAGGCCCAGTTATCCATAATATCTTGTCATACAACCAGATGACTGGCCATGGAATCAGGTTAACAGGCACATAATACACTATCAAAGCCCATAATCCAAAGCTAAGATATGGAACCACTAAATGCTAGAAAAATAATAAAAGAGTATTTCCTGAAAACATAATTAACCTATGCTATCATAATTGGCGACACAATGCACTTTAGTTTATTTCTGTTAAACTAGTATGAGTGCAGCAAGCTCTTATGACAACATTTATGAACATGATGAAAAGAGGAAATAGTGTCGAAATCAACACAGCATCCTGCTTCCTTTAATAACCCATTTAGGCATTTTCACTTCTGTCAATTCTGTTTACATAATCAGTGTTTTTTATTTATCAATAGAAAGTTGCTTTTAATCTATGAGCAGATAACAGCGAGCGCAGCAAGCGTCGCAAAGCGACGCTCGTAACTCCGAGCTCTAACAACAACGCCTGGGCAAAGAGAAAATTCGGACTACTGCACATTCATTTGATAGAATTTTTTGACGCAGTAATTTGGACCCACAATGCATCGCTTTGTATACAACGCTAAAGCAACGTTCTCACGAGAATAAGAACAAAAGTTATAAAATGAAATAATAAATTTGCCTTGATTTAATGAATTTGTTGCTGAAAAATAGTCAATAATTAAACGATTCCTTATTAAAATTCAGGCTTTGGTTTGGTAAAGCAACATGCATACGACGTCATGTGACGTCAGAGTCTTACACGCACCGAATGTCACGTGCGGTTTGACTAGCCCGATCTAAATAAAAACTGGATAAGTATCTGAGATCGCCCTAACGGTCGCGCCGTCAATATTACACTTGTACAATGTACTTGAAACATTACAGATCACCAGATGGCTATTTTGTATTTTCGTTTCTTACCAACGATTTTGGAACCATTTCTCCTGCGATGACATAAATAAACAAGAGAATAGATATTCGTAAAATGAGATCAATTCCACAGAATGAGCCATAAACTGGCACTGTCACTACCCAAAGATAGGGTATAAACTCAATCAGCCACAAAATCATATTGGTAAACAGATGATGCAGACAAACATTTTACAAAAAAATCAAATCGGATGTCAGCGAATGCAAATAATGTATAAAACTAATCCCTTTGCTTTGTAAATTCCGAAAAAAAAAAAAAAATTATTACGTGAAACAGAAAAATCATGAGAAAAAAGAATACAAATAAAAATTCCAGTTATTATGAATGTAAAATTTTTAATGACGATTGAATGAAAAATTATTGGACAGAGCATGATTTTTTTTTCCATTTCCGGAAGTTTTACTCAGCAAGGTTTTTTAATCTAGTTTTTTGGCGGGAAAAGATAAATGCATTTTCCCAGCACGAACACCTTGAGACATTCCTTTGTTACCAACGATGAAGGCATATATTCAATGAGGTAAACTGTAGGTAGTTTTAAGTTGAAAATATGTTTCGCTCTTAAAATTGTACATTAAATTTCAGAGATGTTCTTTGAAATATCAAATCTGCAATTATTATAGGCCCTAATATTTCCAGGGAAAAGGGGATAACAAGCATGGACTCTGACAGTGAAACCTCAATCGTTAGTGGAACAACAAAGCACAGTGGAAACAACTCCCCAGATCTGACATTCAGCTTGTAAGAAAACTTTGTGATCCCACTTTTTTTCCTCTTCAATATTAATTAATCATGAATAGATCTATATACCTTATTAACATGTTCTTTTTGAAAAAATATTATTATTTTGATTTTAACTTTCCAGTCTAAATATGACAGGAAACAGGGTTCCTGAAGAGGAAGTTGGTGCTTGCGGTGGTATGTAAAAAAATAAAAATATTTTTCAACATCTTCGCTAGCCAACTGGCAAGGGTTTCTCAATTCTGATATGCTGCTCTCCTCGTAAACCCAAGGGTTTATGAGGAGAGTACCGTATCAGAAACCTTTGGCTAGCGAAGATGATTTTTCAAATGAGGGCAAGTTTGTGATATTTTTAACCAGGAGACTGACACAAGTGAAAAAATTCTAAAATTAACCTGCAATGAGGGTCAGGCCTTCATCTTTCACTTCAGTATCCTGCCATTCCCCTCCTCTCTTAATAAACCCTTGTAAGATAAAAACTTGCTGTCTTCAGCACTTGCATGTAGCACCACTTTTTAAAAAAACCTAACTGAACATTCATAGTATTGATTTTTTTTATATTTACAGATGCCAATTCTCCTATAATTCCCATAGGAAGATCAAAATTTCGTAATGTAATTGAGGACCCTGTGTACTGCAGTGTAAGTAAAAAGTAATTGTATAATTTATGCAATTCTGTTTCCTAGCCAAGCATTTACAGTCCCCTCTAATCCATTTAAAAGATGAGCAAAGATGTGACCAACCAAGAATCCATATCTTTTTTTACAAAACATTTTTTATTGCATAAATTTTATTGTCAATTATGTAAAACTTAGCCCTTGAAGAAGAAAAGGCTGGCCATACCTGATGAGGAATCAGACTCAGAATCATGCATTTCCCAGTCCATCCTTATAAACTACAGACAGAAGGCTTTTACACAAGCTATAACATGTGAGGCTCAAGATGGGGAACCAGTTGATTGTCCAGTGTCACAGAATAAAACAGGAGGACATGACGATTCTAACTCTGTCAAGCATGTAATGTACATGTATACAATAAACTGCTAGGGATGACCAGATCAGACCAATTTTGATTTATAAATTGTTATAAATGTTGTATTTTTATATTTGTTATGTTCATATGTTTAAATATATATAGGAAATAAAAATTGATCACTTTATTCTCTAACCCATATATTACTGTAAGATGTGGTTGTAAACATAATAGTTTTCTTTAAGGTACGTGTCACTGTGAAAATTTTTATATTTGGTTTATATATGCTAAAAAAAAAATGACCCAGAGTTCTTCTGTTAGATAAAATACAAATATTTTGAATAGGAAACACATAAAATTAATTTTAAAGTGTAATTTATTTGTAAATTTGTTAATATTTGATTACAATTTTTTTTAACCTTGGTAATAGGAATTTTTTTGTATTTCAGTTAGAAAATATGGATGTTTGTTCACACGATTCAGATGTAACCAGACTTAACTCTCCAAATAATACACAATTAGAACATGAAAATCAAAGGTATAAAAGTACTGTGACTACTATCATACATGAATTATAAAATGAACAGTCTCCACCCCTCACCCACCCAAAAAAGACTTTTGCAGATTTTC
Organism: Saccostrea cuccullata; assembly: GCF_032062105.1. Taxonomy (NCBI): domain Eukaryota; kingdom Metazoa; phylum Mollusca; class Bivalvia; order Ostreida; family Ostreidae; genus Saccostrea; species Saccostrea cuccullata. The sequence goes on from NW_026923116.1 coordinate 77,078, forward strand.
CTTAAAATATTTCACCTTTCAATGGATGGCTCTTTATTTAGTGTATCTCGTTTTTTGTTTCTGTATTTCATATGAAGATATTTTTAGAGAGACAGAAAAGATAAGAGGGGGAGAACAGGACAGAACAAAACAGGGTGAAGATGAGACATGTGATATTCAGATTTCCCAGTATGGAGGATCACAGCTTTTGTTTCCTGATACCCAGAGTTCTACTAAAAGTTTGGGTACAGCAGCAAATTTTATTTTTTATCAAACACACTGTAGTTGATCCCAGATGTAAAATTAGATTTGGGAGGAGGGATCAATCTAGGGACCAAATAAACTGTTTTGACTTTCTCTCTTCTCTTTCTTTGCATTTACTTTTGAAGCTTGGTTACGGTATACCTTTTAGGTATATGAAAGAGAAGTTTAAAATTTATAGACATGGATAATGATTTATATTAGGTCAAAATTGCAAGTTTCTTAATTTTACTCATAGGAGGATCACAGCTTTTGTTTCCTGATACCCAGAGTTCTACTAAAAGTTTGGGTACAGCAGCAAATTTTATTTTTTATCAAACACACTGTAGTTGATCCCAGATGTAAAATTAGATTTGGGAGGAGGGATCAATCTAGGGACCAAATAAACTGTTTTGACTTTCTCTCTTCTCTTTCTTTGCATCTACTTTTGAAGCTTGGTTATACCTTTTAGGTATATGAAAGAGAAGTTTAATACCGGTATCTATAGACATGGATAATGATTTATATTAGGTCAAAATTGCAAGTTTCTTAATTTTACTCATAGGAGTAATAATGGTTATATATGCAGCTATCAAAGGATTAAAAAAATTGTTTACATAATAAATATTTTACGCAGTTGAAATTTGTTTATGATTTTTATTTCAGAAAAGCAAGTAATCCAGTGTTCCCAGACATCAAGTGACATGTCAACAGCTTCCAGTAAGCTCAAGAATCTGGATAGCAACTTGGTAGGAATGTGCATTTTAATTTGTGTACAAAATTAAGATGAATTCAAAATGAATTAATAGATTGTATCTGATTTCTTTGCAATGTCGGGAAAAACACATCAATAAAACTTGTAAAAAAACTATTTTTATTGGTTTGTAATGTATGTGTTGCACTTTTAGAAGTTTAATAACAAATTAATTTCCTGTTTCAGACTAAAGAGCAAATGGTGGAGGCATTCCTGAAAATCAGAAAAATCCATACTCAAATCGAAAAGAATGTTAAAGACAAAAACATTAATGAAGATCACAGAGGTATTAATCATTTTAAAAAGTTATTTCCAACAATTTAAAAAGAAATGTAGGAGGGTATATCAGAATCACCTTGTCTCATGTCTGTCTGTCTGTAGACAAGATTTTGTCCATTATACCTTCTAGTAGACCTGGGAGTATTTTAGTTTTGATTAGTATTTATAGTTATATATGATGACTACATGTATTAAATCACAGGAATTTTAAGAATTATGGCACCATCACTCTTGTACCTAAATAACATGAAATAGGTAGTTTGCAGCGGCTGCATTTCATTTCCGGAATTTTTAGCAATTATCATTTTTTCATTTCCGACATTTTTTTGTTTTCATTTCCAACATTTTTTTGTTTTCATTTCCGACATTTTTCAAATACATATGTAGTACTTATAGTAACAGATTTGATAACTTTACTTATGAAAAATTGAAAGGAATAAATCATAAATAAATCATTGAAATCCAATTTTGTAAATCTATCAGTTAATTTGACATTAGTATGGTGCTGTCACTGACATTTAATTTAGTGCACATAAAATGCGGTGAAAAAGTTTTATGCTCATTGGACACTTTTATCTAGACTTAGTGCTACATGTATGTATATATGTATAGATTTTTTTTATTATCTTTTATTAATACATGTATTTTGGTAAATACTTTTAAAATTCCATTTTCTTTGACTTAGAAAACATTGAATTGCTGCACAGGTAAATTCCGGAAATGAAAAAAAAATTATGTCGGAAATGAAAACAAAAAATGTCGGAAATGAAATTAAAAAATGTCGGAAATGCTATGCATATTTCCGGAAATGAAATGCAGCGTTTGCAGCATTTCAGTAGTTATAAATAAACAATTACCAAGGAGGGTTTTTTTAATATAAAAAAGAAATTGCATATTTACAAACTTATTGCAAAAAGTTATGGACCAGTTATGAAAATTATAACCAGCCATGATCTTTCTGAACCATCATCATCCCTTTTAACAGAAGTAACTATTCATCCGTATGCTTTATTTCCAGAGATATTTGAATGACTTTCATCATAATGGTCATTAATTTTTTAGAAAGCTTTGAGAAAAAGTTAGCTGTAGTGCACAAGTCCTTGAAGAACATCAGTGAGAAAATGAGTTATGAAAAGGTCAAAATAACATTTGATGTGAAGCATTCGGTGAAAACCATAGAATCCAGAAACAAACTCCGAGAACAGATGAAGGATCTAACACAGAGGCAGAGTACCTTAAAGGAGTTGTTAGTGAAGCAAGCCGAGTTGACAAAACACTTAAAGCTAAACCCAGGCAATCTAACAGAAGGCCTGTCTCAGGAACTGAAAACAAAGGATAAGTCTAAAGCTTTTTCAAGTAAAGTTAATGACTGGATGAACAAAAAACAGGTTCCAAAGAGGAGAAATTCTCTAAAAGAATCTTCCAGTGTCCCTAAAACCAGTTCAGCAGTTGAAGAGTGCTCCAGTGGTGTGAAGGCAGTTTGGACAGTACCAAGAGAGAGGTCTGAAACAAAAAATACAGGAAATACTCAGGTATAAAAGAGCTTTCTTATTATTCAGCTTCTCGAGTTGTCTCCCTTTAAATGTGTTTTATTTTTTTCCTTGTCAAATTCACTGGCTCACATGAGAGAGAGAGAGAAATTATAAAGCCAGTTGTAGTTGGAATAGTATAAATGAATATTTGCCTTTAGTATGTATTTGCTGAATATTACTGACAGACTTTTGACTTTAAAGGTCACAATTTAAATTTAAGACTGCAGATTTGATTTTTTTAGGTTACTCAACCTAAGATAATACCAGCAGTACCACAGAATGCTAATATCCAGGAAAAGACTTCAAATGTGAAGCAACCAGTAGTTTCCAGAAATAAAGTCCAAGTCCATAGAACCCAGCCGCCGTCAGGTGTAAATCCTCCAACAGTCATTTATTTGTATCCCCAACTCCCAAACAGCAGTCTTTTATCCAACAAAGGAAAAACAAATACAGGAATAATGTCACAAACACAAAACACAGTGACAGTTCCTACTCCTCTATTCTCTCCAAGTAGTACAAGGAATTCAGCTCAAATGAAGACTTCATCCCAAACGTTTCGGAGACCATCAGAAATCATAAAATCACCACCTCTATTCAACCCAGACTCTTTTCTAAAAAAAACTCTGAAATCTCCCCCAGTTCAGCCTAAAAATAAATCCTCCTTCAAGTCGCCTCCCATTTCTCTCCTGAGGTCTGTGGAGGATAAGAACATCTCCCCCAGCACTGTGTGTTCCAGTGACGTGTTTCCTGTGTCTTGTAGAGAGCTCGGTCGGAGGATACAGGAAAGGATCGCAAGTCAAAGAGAGGCTGAATCCCAAAGAGAGGCTGAATCTCAACAAGTCTCCCAAATGTCTGCCACTTCAGAAGGAAGGAGAAGTGGAGATGTGATTTCTGAAGGGAAAGATTTGGATGGAGGGTATAGACAAGAAACTCAAAGGAAAGCTGTTTTAGTCAAAAACCAAGCACAGGCTGACTCAGGAGCCAAATCAAATGCTGCAAACATATGTATAACCTTGGTAAATGATCTTATAACTTTTCACAATGCTTTGGGTTTTCTTTCATTTTGAATATTATCCATACTGTTAGAATAAAATTCTCAAATCATTTTAGGAAGAAGGTGACAGTGAGTCAAGATATGAAAAGTTTGGTGGCCTAAAATTTCCTTCTCTAAAATCTCTGATAGATTTAGCCATACTGTTCCCTGCAGAGGATATTCTGACTGTTCAGCATTCGGGGAGAGTCTTCACAGCATCCCTAACTAATCAGGGTTACATTGAGAGCAGGGGTGGGGAGATCTTCACCACTCCAATGAGATGGCTCAGTGCTGTGAAGGCAGGGGAGATAATAAAGAAAGCACAAGCATACAGAGAGGTAAATACAATATAGACAACCATTTCCACATGTACATACATGCATTAAAATTAAGTAAAGTTAAACCTCAGTATCTTGAATACCAATCTTTCAAATACCTTCGCTGGATATGTCCAAGTGATTTGGATGTATATGTACCAACCACTTGTTTTAATAAGTATTGAACAATCAATACATTGTATCTTGATTCCTTGGATATGTTTTTTCTTGATCCCATCAAGAAGGTTAGAAAATATACAGCAAAACTCGTTTAGTATGAACACGGATATAGTGAATTCACGGATATAGTGAAGTTTTTTTTTGGATCCCCAGCTTTAAAAATTTAACCAATTCCTTGGGCCATGCAAAGTTAATTACTTGGTTCTCAGGCCTTTTTTCAAGAAATATGATGAGGGAGGGAGGCATTTTTTTTTCTTTTTTATTGCCCCCAAAACATGATGAGGCAGCTTTTTACATTGTACAAAACCTCAAAAAATGATGAGGGAGGTGATTTGGTGTTTATATTTTATTGATTTAGCAATAAAAAGGGTCAATGAGGTACCCTTGGAAGAGACGAGGGAGGGCCTGAGAACCAAGAAATTAATTTTTTTTGCCTTATATGAGTATAACCAATTACGGATACATCGAAGTAATTTCATTGGTCCCAGTGAATTTGTTATAGCCAAGTTTTACTGTATACAAAATTGTTCTACTTTCAGGTTATGTATGATGGTCATTCACTCAAAAGTTATGTAGAGGGAGAACAGAAGACTTCCCTACAAAATATCCAAGGTACAAAAAACTGTTACAGCAAAGTAAATCTGTTATTTTACTTATTGGTATGATATTCTAAAAAATTCTCTCCAAATGTTCTTTTTAGCAAAAGCAAAATCTAACAACAACAAAAGCAATGAGATTGAAGTTCATCAGGAAATGGGCAATTTAGAGACTGAGAGGTGAGCTCAGCTACTTGTTTTACTAATGATGAGATGCCTGGGGAAAATTTCTAAAAGTACATTTACAAAGTTGGTTCACATTAGAGAGTTCATGTGTATTTAAAAAAGAACATTTTATTTTTTTAAGGCTCATGACTGATGAAGACCAACAGCTAGCTGATTTGCTTTTTCAATGTAAGATTCATTTGCTGGATGATTCAGACTTAGTTCCAATGGATGATCTTCCTGAGAATTTCTGGTGCAGTGATTTCAGTAGCGTTCACCTGTCTCGTAAATTCTGGAGTCAAGTTAATGATTGGGATGATTTAGTGCAACCTGCGTCACAATATTAAGCAAGTTCTCAATCTATAACATACACAAATTTATTAATTAAAATACAATTTATTTTTGTACATAAATATCACAGAAGGAAATTGAAAGACAATGGTAATTTCTACGAACGGTAATTTTTGGTGCTAAAATCTATGATCTTGAAGAATTAACACAAAACAGTTGTTTGAAAAACAATAAATTAAAAATATTAAATGCACCTAGTTCATTATTTGTCTCATATAATTGTTTATAAATGCCCTCATATTTTGTCGTATGGATTCACTAAGGCCATGTTGTAGCTGGAAGCACTCGGTTCATCATAGGTAGATAGGCAGATGTCAGGTACTCCCTCTGTCAGCTGGTCCCTGGAGAAATCGTACACCTGTATCCCTCCCCTGTATCTACAACACAGAAATATATATGTAGTAACCATTTTGTTCTTCTTTAAAATTGTATTCAATTAATGATTATTTATCCTTTTATTAATAATTACTTTCTATGGGTGATGTTCTCATATTCATCAACAACAGGGAATTTTGAAGATGGTACATTTCCAACTATTAGCTTGTCTTCTGAAAATTTACAGTGTCTAACAGGGTGTCTGCAAAACAAAAATACAGGTATACATACAGTGTTCTATTTAACATGTAATCAACTTCCCTGATTTTATTTTTGAGGTAAAAAAAACCAACTTTGATCAGTTTTGATAATTTGACTCAATATTGCATTTACTTCAATTCACAAAAGAAAATGGGTCAATTTTTACAACAAGAGGCCCAAGGGCCACAGCACTCACCTGAGCATATCGGGCTTGAATTTACTCCCCCACCCCCCCTCCAGGCGTTCATCATTTGAACAAACTAGAATCTACACTACCTGACGATGATTCCATATAAATATCACTAATCATAGCTTTGAAGTACTTGAAAAGAAGATTTTAAAAGGTTTCCCTATATATCCCTATGTAAAACTTGGGTCGGCAATTTTGGCCCCACCCTAGCCCCGGGGGTAATGATTTGAACAAACTTGAATCTACACTACCTGAGGATGATTCCACATGAGTTTCATCTTTCCTGGCCCAGTAGTTCTTGAGAAGGATTTTTAAAGATATTTCCTATATATTCCTATGTAAAACTTGGGTCGGCCATTTTGGCCCCACCCTTGCCCCGGGGGTCATGATTCGAACAAACTTGAATCTACACTACCTGAGGATGATTCCACATGAGTTTCATCTTTCTTGTCCTAGTGGTTCTTGAGGAGAAGATTTTTAAAGTTTTTTCCTATATATTCCTATGTAAAACTTGGGTCGGCCATTTTGGCCCCACCCTTGCCCCGGGGGTCATGATTTGAACAAACTTGAATCTACACTACCTGAGGATGATTCCACATGAGTTTCATCTTTCCTGTCCTAGTGGTTCTTGAGGAGAAGATTTTTAAAGTTTTTTCCTATATATTCCTATGTAAAACTAGGGTCGGCCATTTTGGCCCCACCCTTGCCCCGGGGGTCATGATTTGAACAAACTTGAATCTACACTACCTGAGGATGATTCCACATGAGTTTCATCTTTCCTGGCCCAATGGTACTTGAGAAGAAGATTTTTAAAGATTTTTCCTATATATTCCTATGTAAAACTTTGGTCGGCCATTTTGGCCCCACCCTTGCCCCGGGGGTCATGATTTGAACAAACTTGAATCTACACTACCTGAGGATGCTTCCACATGAGTTTCATCTTTCCTGGCCCAGTGGTTCTGGAGAAGAAGATTTTTAAAGATTTTTCCTATATATTCCTATGTAAAACTTTGATCGGCCATTTTGGGCCCACCCTTGCCCCGGAGGTCATGATTTGAACAAACTTGAATCTACACTACCTGAGGATGATTCCACATGAGTTTCATCTTTCTTGGCCCAGCGGTTCTGGAGGAGAAGATTTTTTAAAAATGCCATTAATTTTTTACTAATTCATGATTATCTCCCCTTGGAAAAGGGCGTGGCCCTTCATTTGAACAAACTTGAATCCCCTTCATCCAAGGATACTTTGTGTAAAGTTTGGTTGAAATTGGCCCAGTGGTTCTTGAGAAGAAGATGAAAATGTGAAAAGTTTACAACGACGACAACGACGACGACAACAACGACAGACAACGGACAAATTGTGATCAGAAAAGCTCACTTGAGCCTTTGGCTCAGGTGAGCTAAAAACTCTTACAATATATAATTTGAAAATTAAAATTTTGTAGACTAGTATAATCTTAATACAGATACTGTGTTTATTCTAATGATAGAAAGTCTTTCTATTTACCATGTGAACTGTTTATAATACCTGCTGTGAATTTCCCAAAGTTTACGAGCCATGCGGAGGTCCCACACATAAACAAACCCCCCGAATCCTCCCGACACCACCTTCCAGTCGTCCATCTGTACTGAAGTGACCTCGTACATGTGACCCGTGAAGGAAGCTACAGGATTACTGGTTCTGATGTCATAAACTCGCACCCTGAAATTATCAACATACATGTAATTCATGAGCAATCAAACTCAAGTTATTTTCAAAATGGAACAAGTGCAATTTCAGATTTATTGATATAAGTACCATTGATTATAAGTTTGTCAATTTTTAAAAAATGGTTTTTATTTATGAATAAACAAAAATATGAAATAATTCAAGTATACAGCATTCAGATTTTGGAAACGTTGTTTGCCTCAAAGCAAGATTACCATTTCCCAAATTATTTTTTTGGATCTGATAAACACAATCATCAATCTTCGAACCTGATACTTCATGATAACACTGAATTGTTTATACACAATATATTGTACCTTCTATCTACGCTTCCAGTCACTATTTGATTGAGGGGACTGTTTCGTAAATTCATACACGATATTTCTCTGGTGTGTCCATACAAATCCTGTATCTCCCTCTTTGAATGAATGTCATACATCTTTACCTGGAAAAATAAGTTTGTGAAAAATTATTCATAAATATGTTATAAGAAATTTCCAAATATATTGTGACCTTTTTTTTCTCTCATGACCTTGACCTTAAAGTATGATGTTGTTTACAAACAAGGCCAACTATTGCACCAAAAAAAATTTTAAAAAATATAAAACACTTTTTTTGTGTATGACAGATAGACAGGACAATCACAATATGTCATAAATCACTATACCCCAATCAATTAGAATTACTAAAAGGGACCACAATTCTCAAAAATTTGCTTGATAACCCAAACCATACCTTCTGCTTCAGAGCAACTGCTAGAATATTACTTTCCTCAGATACATCAATGGCTGATATGTTCTGATCTATAATGTTATGTATCTCCGTACACTGGTGGTCTGGAGTCTCCATATTGTATAAAGAGACTTTAAACCATGTGGATACAGCAACATGTGGAGAGGCTGCTGATGGCTCAAACAGCTCAATATGCTGGACCTACAAGTAGGAGGAAAATGTCAACGAGATAAACATAGAAAAATAAATTCTGAGCATTTAAAAAAAAATAAACAAAGAAATAGGTTTCCCATGGCCCATTCATTTTATTTTTCATGGAAGAAAGATGAATGAATGCTAGTCCTGATCTTTGCATATTTTGATGACCATAGGAGGAAATACTGGGAGAATTTGATTTTTCACCCTCATAGCATTCAATGTCTTATCTTTCCACAAATTTTGCACAGGAAGGTCATCTTGATTTAGACCCATGTCAAATGCAGATCCCCCCCCCCCCCCTCAAAGCATATTTTACATATCCTTTTTTGTCAATAGTATTCTTACCCACTGTTGAACGTCTATTTGTTGTGTCTGGAATGAACCAGATTTCCTTTGGTGCATATGAACAAATGGCCCAGCAGCTGTTACCATGGTGTCTGACAGGTTTGATAAACACAGATGAGATATTTTTTTGGAATGGCTGTCAACAAATGTATAACAGGGCTGTGTCTGATTTCCCTGGAGTTGCCAAGCATCAACATTTCCTGGAGGTAAAAAAGAAAATGATTTTGTGATTGAAATTATTTACGGTAACATATACTGTACATGTACTCAATATAGATATTCATTAAAGTGATAACTGCTGCTAAAGCTGTATTCGCAATATATTTTCATGTATGTGAAGCTGATCAAAATACCACAAAAATCTTTCAAATACCTGAAATTAGCTAAAGCAAACCTTGTTGAAAGACAGCAGCTATCATATTTTTGGACGTGGCGACCTGGTTGACAAAGTTTGTAATGGTGCCTTCCTCTTCCTCCTCGTTTATAATGAGAGATGTGTTAGAAGGCTGCAGTATGAAGTCTTCTTCATTTTCTAGATCCCATACCTTGATATCTCCTTTTGTATACCTGAACAAAAGTAAAGAGATCAGCAAAATACAAATATTATCTGAAATGATAAAACTATCCTACTTTATCTGGTGCATCATATGACATAGCTTGAATAACTTTTTGCATCATATGACAGTGCTTGAAAGTCTCAAACTTAAGCTATGGCTGACTATTACTATTTGACCACTTTCCTTCTTCTCAAATAAATGAATGAAAAAGTGAGCAAACTCACATACCCTATGCTCCCCCAAAACTCGAAATGCAGAAATTCCCAGTTAAGAACGTTAGATCCTTATTTTTAAAATTCTGCATCATTTTTAAGTTCTAACATTAAATCTGAATTCTACAGCGCAAATTTAACTATATTCAATGAAAAAACAGCTATTAAATTCCATTCAATTAGAATTAAGCTAGGTACTATATTTTGTGGCGAAAGGATTTTTAGACGAAAATGATCAGCTTTTCGATTTTGAACTTTAACAGTACTGTTAATTTTGGATTCCTATTTTTCCATCCTGGTTGCACAAAAAGCTGTTTTTTGCAATTAAATGTGTTATGCTGGTTCTGAAATATCTATTAAATTATTTCTTATGAATTCTATCAACAAAGTGTGACAAATATAGTAAATATATTTTGAAAATCCGGGAAAAAAATTGAGCCAATTTTAACGTAAAATTGACACTTTTTTTAGTAATATCTGAAAAATTACATCCCCCGCTTTTGATGTTCTTTTCTAAATATTCAAGATAAATTTGGCCTATTTGCTTAAAATCAGAAAAAGTTTAAGACTTTAAAATAATTTTCTTGCTTATTAAATTTTCAATGCCAGAAAAATCACTTTTTATTAGTGCAGAAATGTCAAATAATTGATTGTGTGAAGCAATTTAAAACTTTTTCTTAGTCACAATTTTTAGGTGTCTTTTTTTAAATAAACTTAGAGTTCATTTTGTTTCATGCTTTAATTAGATAAAAACATTGGAGGGAAAACGTCAAAAATATTTTTAATTAAGACACAAATTTCAGTGCCAAAAGAAGCGTATTGACCCCCATTTTTTGATTTGAATTTTAATTAAGCTATACATGTAGAAACTAAAAATATACTTGGCAAAAAAAGTTAAAGACTTTAAATATCAGGATCGAATGTCGTAAAGATAAAGGAATCAGAATTTCCTGGTAATATGCACATCTATGCATTATGCCAAAATATCTGCAAAGTTTGATGAATTTCTGGGCAGCGGTTTATGAGAACTTGCGCTGACAAACTGTTCATCTCTATAATCAAGATATGGTCAAAAATATAAGTTGAAAAGTGCCTAAATTCCCAGAAAAATAAAGGAATCAGAATTTTCTTGTAATATGCACATCTACAAATTGTGTCCAAAATGTCTGCAAAGTTTGACGAAATTCTGTGCAAAGCTTTATGAGGAGTTGTGCTGACAAAAAAAAAGAGGACTGATGGACTGACACACTAATGGACAGGTCAAAAACATTATACCTCCAGCAACTTGTTGCGTGGGGTATAATAAGGTCCCATATTAAGATCCAGAGCTCCCAAATTTAAATACTTTAGTTAGTCAGTTATGTGGCCTTTAATTTTTACTCAACTTTTGCACAAGATAATTTAGACAAAAAAAATTATCACTACATACATAACAGAGAAATAAACTCCTCAGTGGAGGTGCTATTGATGCAAGTTTGTGATAAACATTGGTAAAGATTAGAGAGGTTCAAAAATTCAGCATTAAGAGCCTTACCCTGCAGCAACAACGTTGAGGTAAGAGTGTACAGAGCACAGAATTCCACCAGGTAGGTGCTGAAGTTGTCGGACATCTCCCTTCCTCTCCTGTAAGCATATCATTTCAATGGTTAATGCTTGATTTGTAGCTTCTCTCTTTTAACATAAATCTTATGAGAATACTTTAATATCCTTGTAAACATACTTCCAACTGTTTCTACTGAATTTGTTTCTGAATATACAATGAAATTACAGAGGGGGCTGTTGTGGTTTGAGGAAAAATATCTCTTCATGTGGATTTCATTTTGAGGTTGACAAAGTGCTGAGTTGTTAAACATTTGAAATACATGTAATATTTCATATGATATGGATTTGAGGGTCTCCTTATACCTGGCACAAAACTATAAAATTATGCCATCACCCCCACCACCTCCTGAAAATTACAAGGGATTTATTATTTAAAAACATTGAGGACCCTTCTGATTAAATTTGTGCAATTCTGTAGAGAAATACCTTCCAGTTTGAGAGAATACTCCTTTTTCTCATGATATTCTGCCTGACTATGTCTTTCCAGTTTATTTTTTCTATAGTAAAAACATCCTCTTCATATCCAAGATCGTGGCAAATCTTACACCATAAGAATTCATCTTCAGCCAGGCTTTTCCAACTCCTGCTGACCTGAGGAAAAAATTAGACACCTTCTCTGAGGATGTTATTTAATAAGAAGGGGTTTCCTTAAGAATTGAAATAGCAGGGGGCATTTAAAAGAGGTAGAAGGGTGTAGGTTTCCTCTCCTTACATGGCTAAGGGGAATTACAAGAATAACATGGGCTTGCTTTATTATAGTTGGAGAAACTCCCCTACCTTGGGTCTTAAGTAAAACCATGAACAAGTGTATCCTAGCTCTTCTCTGTTTTTTTCCCCAGTCATATTTAAGTTACAAGAAAAGAATATTAATTCAATATTTCTGACTTACCTGGGCACACCTGCATAAATCTGGCATACTAAGATGCTGGAATATTTTGATTCCTACTTCTCTTGGGATGGACAAGTCAAAGAATGGAATTTCGTTAATCTCATCCTGGAAAATAAAATAACTGTAACTACATTTACATCTATATACAATAAAACACAGTTATAGCTTTCAGCAAAGTGATTTTCATCACTCTTATGTATAAAGCATGGCGTGAACTTAACAGATGGATTACATTTTATAACAAATTAAAATTGTTGGTAATGGCACTTTGCTTTAAGTGTGTTTTACTGTTACATGTATAATTCTTTGACTTCTAGGTGAATCTACAGCATGCAGTAGCCTATTACACACACTGTTAAAAACACAAGAATTGCTTATCATGCAGATTACGACATTATATTGAAATATAAGATTCTACCAAGTCTGAAATAAATTTGTCCAATATTCTTTCTTTGCTTTTGCCCGATCCATCATTTACACTTTGTTTATTTGAGAATATATCTTTCAGTTTGAACTTCTTGACAGACTTGTCATTTGATTGTCGACCTTTAGGTCTCTTTAGACACTTTTCATTTATAACTGATTCTTTATTGCCAGTCTGTTGGTTCTCTAATTGAGGATTTTGTCCATCTTTTAACAGATTACACACAATGTTAAACGGATAATAAGCCACCTCCCGTTTACTGTTCAAACTATCATCATTCGGATTAGAGGTGATTATGTTATCATTTAACTTTATGTTGACACTTTTTGGTGGTGTTGCCACGTTATGATGTCTAGAACTTGAAGCTGAATTAGTCTCTTCATTACGATTCCTCTCTCCGTCCGCGTTTCCTCTATGTTGGTTGCTTTGTTTTCTGTTTACTTCCTCTTTCCATCTCTGTCTAAACACTTCTAAATCCTGTGTATTTGCCATTTGTAATCTCAGATATGTTGGTATCTCGATGACATTCCTTTTGGCTTTGCAAACGTTGAAAATACGACACTGTAAAATTCAATGTTTACATCCAAAGTATTTTCCTACGTTATGAAAATATCCGAGAAGTTACGAATGTTTTTACTATTCTTGTGTATTTCGAACCCGATCCTATTTTACCGCTATATTTGCAACTTTCAGATAAAATATTAAAATATACATACATTGAATATTTGAATAAACATGTACATTCATGTATAAAAGACATAAATGTCCTTTTTATTTTGCCTCCATTAACTTACGATTAAATATTTATCTAATAAATTTTCAAAGTTCATACTCCACATGACCTGGGAGGGTAGCATGACCTTAAAAAAATGTCAGATGGTCAAATTGAGGTTCCCTCAGAAGAATGCATAATTTTTCATGGCTATAATTTTTAATATCCTATAATGGAGCAACCTATTTTGAAGCTTGTTTAAGAATGTGTCAAGGCCTTGACCTATGACCATTTGACCAAGGTCACTGACAGAAAACAAAAAAATCAATCTTCAGTCCTCATCTTTCATACTTCACAAGTCCTTTGGGTGACATATGACTCATGATAAACTTAAAAACATTAACTGTATCAACTTTTATTTTTTAAAAACAAATTAATATACTATAAACATACATGTATATTTAAAAAAAAAAATTAAAATGTAACACACAGTTCTGAATTAATCGTATAATACATGTACACGTAAAAACAGCACTGTTGCAATTGGCTATAGCACTTCAACAAATTTAATATAAGAACTTAATGCAATTAATGACACATATCAAGTCCTAAAAATTTGTTCCTGTTATATTTTGTGACACACTGATGGGTTTCAAAGAAGACATGGCTGAACAGATACTGATAAACATATTCACAAAATTTTACAAAATCATGAAGAATGAACAAGATAAGCATGTCCTTATTTTGCTGTCATTATCTGCATCTATTTCATCTTAAAATATCAACTCAATATTAACATTGATGATCCATAGTTAAATTTTTCATGTTTTAAATTAGTTAAAGAGGAACTTTTAATTAACAAGTTGGCATAATATACACAAAATATACACATTGAAAATCGATAAAAAAAAGTACATAATTATTTGATCATAATTAGGTTGATAGTTGCTTAGCAAAATAATTATTAAGAGTGGAGATTAATACAGGTATCTATTGAACAATGTAAATGTCATTTTGCATTTATAAAATCACAAGTAACAACATACTAGACTGATTTGGCAAGATCATTATTAACAATGTTAATCAACACAATTTCAAAACAAACTTAATAATGTCATATTTTTTCATCACAATCATTAGGTGTTTAAGCAGACTTCTTCAGTTCTTTTTTGAGGGCCTCGAGATCAAAATACAGGTTACGATGTAGAAGTTCTGAGGCACACAGCAATCCCCCAAAGAGGGCCCCTGTCAAACCTGCTGACATGATGTCCTGACCTGTTTAAAGTAGGAAAGCAAATTATCAATTAGCTTCATTACTAATTCTTTAAAGATAAACTCAAATGAGGGAAATACTGGATTAAAAATTTTTTTTCTTTTACAATAAAATCTGCTTATACTAAATATAGTGATGTGTCTGGGATGTGCAATAAATGTAATTTGTTATATCCATAAGATTATAATGTATGTTTCAAAACTATAAGAATTGAAAATCACTTTGCTGTTCTGTTCTAAGCATGTTCCCTATAACTGTGTTTTACTGTTCATGAATACTTAAAGTTATAATCAAGTATACATTCTCAGAATGTATATTTAATTTACCGTAAGCAAAAAAATATTACATACATGATTTATCTTTTTCTCTACATAGGAGCAACATATAAATGATTATGTTGTTCATTAGAAATATTTAATGAGACTGATGAAATATGATTTATGTATCTGTATATTAAAATGTACTTACCTGTCAAGTATAGACCAGGGATATCTGTCTTGGCCCTCAGTTGTATGGAGGCCTCGGGTAGAAACCTACGCATGTTGTGATCCAGCCCGTACATTTCTCCATCTTGGAATCCCAGGTAGTATTTGTTACTCAGAGGCGTCCCTACGTCAAAGTACTCCACCTAAAATAAATGAAAATGTATAAACTTTAGGAAAAACTTAAAAACATCAAGAAAATGTAGATCTATTCCAGCATCTGAAATTCAGTCTGATAGTAAAAGAGGTAAACTTTGAATAGGGATTATTTTTGTGATCAGTGAAACTTCATAAAATTAACCTTCATGAGAAATTTTTTAAATCATAAGACCTTATATGATAACCTATATACATGTATGATATATTCAGTCAATCAGTTTTCTTTGTTTCCTAAAAGTTATCCATAGACAAACACTGACAGCTAATATTTCAAACTGTTTATTTCTTAAAAAAAGCACTGAAATCTCTGACCTTCCCCTCAATATTGGGGTATAACTTGGTGCAGGTGGCCAGCATCTTTTTTCCGATGACAGTTTTGAGGTCCTCGTAATCCTCCCCCCTGTGTTTGACTCGACCCTCCTCCCACTTCTTAAACCAGGAATACCTCGACAACGTAATCAACAGACAGGTGGACTTATCTGTAAAAAGAAATTACATGTACATGTATTAAATTTCTTCATGTATTGTTATCTCCCCTCACAAAGGAGTTGGATGGAATATAGTAGCATGCTTATGTGTGTGTTAGTTTGTCCTTGTGCAAAGCTGAAGTGAAGTAATTTGCATTGGGATTGATGTTAAATACTGCATTGATTTATATATTGCTCTTTATGAGGGTATGCTCCATACTGTTGTTCATGCAAATTGGCCATATTGCAGAGGTGAATAAGTAAAGCAGATTATGTGCATGAATATTCAAATACATGTACAATGTATTAAGACTCCAAGAAAATTATCTTATATATGTAAAATGAAAATTCATGTATGATGTAGACCAATTTTGCTATAGGCTCATAAATTTTCAATATTTTGTAGAAAGACAGTCAATCATGCAACCAGCCATACATTTTTCTGATGAAACAAAATGCGCTATGTGTGTTTGTTAAACCTTTTATTCAATCTTCATATACTGATCATGTAAGGAATATATGAAGGCTCGACTACCTGGATTTCTATCATGCCAGGTTGGGTCTTTGGCTGAAGGAAAGGAAACAAACATCAGTGGGACATCAGCCTCCTTCAGTTTGTCTAGCGGTAATGACAGGTAATCCTCAAATGTCTGCTCTAAATTGTGGCTGTAAAATAAAGAAGTGATGCCAAAGTTAACATTTTGCCTGAATTTAAGAGTATTTATTTTGTAGAAATTGATATTCTGGCACCTTAGGTACAATCATTTATAAATATCTATACAACTAACTAATATCCTACTCTTGGATGCATTAAACAGTCCCATATATCTTTTTTTGATAAATTTGAAAAGGGTTAAATCAGGTACACAGTACCACAGTAAAGAATGTCCATCATATGCAAATGAGTCTATGCTCATGATTAAGTTCACATGTAACTTTTTACTTGTTAAAGCTCCAGCAGTTGTGTGCCTGTATCCCCAGTTCTTCCTTGTTCCCACGTAGACCAATAAACACTGAGATGTAAGACAAACTATCTCCAACTTTGTTAATCATGGGGTATATGCCTGAAAAAATATTATTAAAAATATTCATGGTCATATACATATGTACTTAACTAGACTTATGCATGTAGTGACTACTTAATGTTAATCAGACACATATTTTTACCTTTTCTAAAAATACCATTTTTTGTGATTTTAAATTTTCCTCTGTTAATTAAGAGCCTTCAAATGTTGAAATGCCATGAATTTTACAATCAAAAACATCATAAATGTAGATTAATCTTTTCAACTGATTTTTTTTGTAAACAGATACTGACAAATGCTTGATTTTATTCAAATGTACTAGCTAGGGCACACTTATGCATAAATTTATTTTTATCATACATGTATACCATTTGAATTAACTGACAAGAAGAGGTGTGGAAGGAGCTAATATATAACTAATGCTATAATCATGACTTCAGTACACTCACAAGATTTTGTGGCCACTTCTTTAGGTAGCAGACGTAAAAATGTATTGGACACTCCTGCATCTGTTACGATTTGTGGTGCATATATTTCTACAGCATCTTCACCTTTCTTGACCTTTACACCTAAAAGATATAACAATAACAAATGTATGAGGTTACCCATACCTGTAATCAGTACAGCATCACAATTTCATCAAAATTATGTGTTTATATGGCTATCAACATTTCTCATTAGAAATGCATTTTTACCAACTGCTCTGCCTGAATTTACGATGATTTCCGATACAGGGGCATTGACCAGTACCTTGCCCCCCAGCTCTTCAATGATCTGTACCATCTGAAATGGGATCTCACTTGGGCCCCCTCTTATATAGTGCCCTCCCTTGAAATAGTGTCGCATCACAGTGGAATGGAGTCCAAATGATGCCTTTGAAGGTACAACACCTACAAGTAACACAATGATACATAAATATATGGAGATAGTTTTAGCTTTTGCGGGCTAATCTTTACAATATGTGCTCTAATAACTCATAGTTCATTATCAAACAAAAACAAAATTGTTAAGAAATAACAAAATTACCAAATTCAGAGAATGCATGTACAGATCAACCAATTCGACCCACTTATTAATGTTTTAGAAAATCTGAATTTATGCATTTATTTAATCATTACAGGACTTTTCTGGCACTCCTTAAAAACTTATAAAAATATTTGATTTCTAAATTAACAACTACTGCTAAATCTTCCCAATTATTTCACACCTCCCTTAATGCTTACCATAATCTCCAAAGATGTATGACAATGTCGCTTTAAGTTCCTCGTCATCAGTGATATCATCAAGGACCTGTTTCAGGGTGATTTTCCCGAATCGAACGTAGGACTTAAACATCAGGTTCATTAATCCAGTGGAGACTAACAGCCTGGCCACCCATTTAGGAACCAACTTCAGGACAAAGTATCCTTCAAAGAAGTTTTTAGACTCCTACAAAATTTGAGATCAATAAAATTATTTAAGGATTTATTGCTAATGAATTTATTGTACTAGTAAAAAATCTAGACTTCTTAAGTGTGACCACTGAATAACCTATTTGTACAATGTAGGTTGGAAAATATAATGTTAATTTTTAAGAATTCAAATTTTAATAATGAAAACCTTTCATTTTTTTTAATTTTTGTAAAATTTATCAATTAATGCTAGTACATGTAGCATCATAATGTAACTATATATTAATACCATTACATGTAGTATAACTGAAAAAAAAATTATGTGTATATAAACATTTTCTACCTTAAATAAGATTAAACCTTCAGAACGAATTCAGAACCTACCCTGAGAAGCCTATAAAATTTTTCAATAGCATCTTTTTCTTTTGGGAAACATTTGATGAGGTTTTCCTTGGTTTTCTGCTCCCCTGTCATAAAAGGATATTTCCTGACTTTTTCATGATGAGGATCCCCAATAGCAACCTGTAAATTACAGGGGATTTACACATGTATCATAATAATTGTGATCACTATAAGTGAATCACTCCTCAATTTTCCTCTATCTAATAAAACAGAATTAAAGGGAATTAACTCTTCCAATTCTGCTTTCAATGAAAAAAACATTTGTACAAAATCTAAAGGTGCATGGCCCAAAAAACTGATAAACTATAAAGTGCTTTTATTATCTTATCAAAAAAATAGTTTAGATATTGTTTGAATAATTTTTACAATTTATGGTAGAATCTGTTTAAATTTAGCTCCTTACAAAATCGTGGGGCAAACGGTAGATCACATTTAATTAGAATGAACAATGATAGTTTGGTTTATATCATACACTTATCCACTGGTTGTGAGAGGGATAGGCTTATCAAACGACAGGGAACATCCCCAAGGGCTTCGTCCTGTCAAGGGTTTGATAAAAGAGCTATCCCACTCACAACCAGTGGATCGTTTTATTATACTGATGTATAATATAATTTCTGAGGTTTGAATTTTTTGGTGTAAGATAATACTGCAAGAATAATCTGAAATCCTGATAACGTCACAATGCTACTGAAGTCATTATGACATCATCAGTCAATAGATTTATCGCTGGAAATCAAAATTGGCGGCAAAAATTGCATGAAAAAAGGGTGGATAAAAACTATACCCCGGGGTATAGCTTTGCTGTGCGTGAACTATAAAAGATAGTTATTTTACCTTCTTAACTTTATATGGAAAACATTTTAACAGAAGTATAATAATATATACTGTAATACATAGGGATGTCAATGAATAGTCGACTATTCGACTGTCAGTCAAATGGGCCGGTGATCAAATAATGAAACAACATTTGAATATTAAATAACTGCAAGAAAAGGGGGTGATAATGAAATTTTCATCTAAAATTTTAACAAGAGGCCCAGGGGCCACAGCGCTCACCTGAGCACATCAGCTAGGAAAAAACACATATCAGATCAGAACTGAAAGTTAACTCAAGTTGGGGGGGGGGGGGGGGGTGAATTTTAACCGCCAAGGGGATCATAATTTGAACGAACTAGAATCTACATTACCTGAGGATGATTCATACAAATATTACTAATCCTGGCTTTGAAGTACTTGAAAAGAAGATTTAAAAAGGATTCCCTATATATTTCTATGTAAAACTTTGGTTGGCCATTTTGGCCACACCCTTACACCGGGGTCATGACTTGAACAAACTTGAATCTACACTACCTGAGGATAATTTCACATGAGTTTCATCTTTCCTGTTTCAATGGTTCTTGAGAAGAAGATTTTGAAAGATTTTTCCTATATATTTCTATATAAAACTTTGATCGGCCATTTTGGCTCCGCCCTACCCACGAGGGTCATGACTTGAACAAATTTGAATCTACACTACCTGAGGATGATTCCACATGAGTTTCATTTTTCCTGGCCCAGTGGTTACAGAAGAAGATTTTGAAAGATTTTTCCTATATATTCCTATGTAAAACTTTGATCGGCCATTTTGGCCCCGCCCTACCCCCGTGGGTCATGACTTGAACAAACTTGAATCTACACTACCTGAGGATGATTCCTCATGAGTTTCATCTTTCCTGGCCCATTGGTTCTTGAGAAGAAGATTTTTAAATATTTTCCCTATATATTCCTATGTAAAACTTTGATCGGCCATTTTGGCCCCGCCCTACCCCCAGGGGTCATGACTTGAACAAACTTGAATCTACACTACCTGAGGATAATTTCACATGAGTTTCATCTTTCCTGTTTCAATGGTTCTTGAGAAGAAGATTTTGAAAGATTTTTCCTATATATTCCTATGTAAAACTTTGATCGGCCATTTTGGCCCCGCCCTACCCCCGGGGGTCATGACTTGAACAAACTTGAATCTACACTACCTGAGGATGATACCACATGAGTTTCATTTTTCCTGGCCCAGTGGTTCTTGAGAAGAAGATTTTGAAAAATTTTTCCTATATATTCCTATGTAAAACTTTGATCGGCCATTTTGGCCCCGCCCTACCCCCGGGGGTCATGACTTGAACAAACTTGAATCATTAAGTTTATAAATTATTTTACACTACCTGAGGATTGAAACATGAATCTTTCCTGGCCCAGTGGTTCTTGAGGAGAAGATTTTTTAAAAATGCCAATAATTTTTCTCTAAATCATGATTATCTCCCCTTGGAAAAGGGCGTGGCCCTTTATTTGAACAAACTTGCATCCCCTTCACCCAAGGATACTTTGTGCCAAATTCAAATCCAGTGGTTCTTGAGGAGAAGATGAAAATGTGAAAAGCACAACGACAACAGACAACGGACAAATTTTGATCAGAAAAGCTCACTTGAGCCTTCGGCTCAGGTGAGCTAAAAAGGGTTCTTGTTCAAACTAAACGGCTGTATAGTGTACATCCTCAGACAAATAAGAGCTCAAACACAGTCACAGTATATAAATAATTTCCACATTGTACACATAGAAAATACAGTAATTACATACCACAATAATTTTCAATCATTGACTTTTTTGTTATTGTACGTAGAAAATTACGCAATGATTTATTGGACTATGAAAATTATTTAATTGACATGTACCAATTATATTTATAAACTCTAGGAATTTCAAATGCTTAGGAATACACAGTACTTGCATAGTCGTGAAGTTTTAAAGTTTGATAATTATTAAAAGAATAATATTACATAAAAGACATTTTGATACTCAGTATATAGCTTGGGCAATCATTAATTGAACAAACAGTATTTAACATTTTCATCGGAGGTGTAGATAGTGTGTGTATACAATTTCCCATTTCCAATTTATTTCAATTTTCCAATTTATTTTAATTAATAAGCTTTCAAAAACACTGTGCTATAAAAAAAATAATAAATGCTCCGAAAAGTCGACTATCGTTTGAATAATGCAATGGAATGTTCAACTAAGGAAAATTAATATTTTGACCTCCCTAGTATTTTTATACAGCATGCACTATGATATAATTCGCAGGGCCTACCACATCATAAGCTTCGTCCATTCTGGGGTACTCCACTCTACCACCGGTCACCTGGTCCATCAACACTCGGTCATCATCATGTGGCTCCATCTTACCAATGTAGTGGACGCCTAGTAGTGTACAAAAGAGTTTAATAAATAATGCTTTTTTTTAACTGTATTTGAAAGGAAATAGAGAAATTTAAAATGAATTTCTATTCTCCATCATCTCAGATTATTATATCTACATGATAACATCAATCTGACTGATCAAATGATCACAATATTAAATTGTTTTCTCTAATGTCGCACCTGGTAAACATTTGTGTATCTTTCTTAATGTACTTCCAATACACCCTTACAGGCTTATAATGAAGTGTCAAGGACGAGCGATTTTTCTTCATTATAAGCGTAATTTTAATTAAAATTATATCCATTAAGTTTATAAATTATTTTCATGTCAAAGGAATTGAAAATAACTTTTTTGTAAGCATCAATTCATTATATTAAGCATGTTTACTTTATCCATGTTTTACTGTATACCTGTATCAAATTCAAATCCTTTATCGTGGAAGGTATGACAGCAGCCTCCAGCCTGATCATGCTGCTCCAGGACCAGAACTTTCTTCCCTGCACGGGCGAGCAGTACCCCCACACTCATACCTCCCATACCACTCCCAATGATGATCGTGTCCAAGTTTGGAGGGATTTTGCTGACCTTGAACCCTACAGAATATAACAACTCTTTTTTCTAAGGCATTATAAGAAACTGATTTGATTGACATTATGCTACAATATTTCAAGACTATTGCAAGTCAAGCATTCTTCCTGGGAAAAAAAATTTGTTGACACAATCATGCTGATCAATTTAGTGTTAATTTTTATATCAACAGTGAACTTGATTTGACATTGACCTTGACCTCTACATGACCTTTACCTTATTCTGATTCTGCCTGTCGCATTATGAACCGATGTTTCAGGGAAATGAAAATACAATGAAGCTTTAATAGAATGAATTTCCTTTTAAGTTTTTAAATTATTCTTGATGTTTTAATCTTTTCAGTATAAAACATTGAAAACTGATTGCATTTTGGCAAATTATATTATCGATAAAGAAGCAATTCTTCAGGAAATTATTATTACAAGTCACAGATACTTGATGATATTCTAATGTGTAATGGAAGAAAAATATGTTTACAATTTGTAGTCAAACTTAATTGATAGGTCATTCAAATTGTAAATATATAGGTACTATGTAGTCATGTATCTTATACAATGTCAGGGAATGATTCATTCTTCATATATAATAACTAATTCTAAATGATTGAATACCGAGTTTAATTTACATCAAATTAAGAATGCTTTGCCATAATTGGTTTTTTTTTTTTAATCATGCAATTTAGATTCATATTGAGGTTTTCTCTGTATTTAGTAAAATTATTTCCATGCATTCCTATTTTGTGACTTAATTATCCATGTTTTGTCAACACCCCAATGCTATAGGATCATGGCCATAGGAACCGGGAGGGGGGTGGCTGTGCCCCAATAATTTTGACGATATATAGTATACTATAGAAAATATAGTATATGCTCAAGCCCAATAAAAACGTCCAATGCCATTTTTTTGCTTGTAAGTTGTAGTTGATACTGCCCCCAACCCCCAACTTAAAACATATGGCTGTGCCCCCCCCCCCCCCTTCAAATTAAACTACAAACCTGAAGATATATAGCATCCACTGTATTATAAATAATGTAATTTAAAAATATTGTATCCATGCAATCAGACACATAAACATGATAAAAGTTTAGAACATTGTTTAAACTTGAATTGCATGCTTCCAGTTACTTTCAACAATAATTTACAAATTAATTGATATTTCTAAAATTTGAATATTTACACACTTTGTTTAAGAATTCGATCTCGCTCTTTCTGATCACTGACCAATGGTTCCACTGGACGTACATGTTTTGTAGAAAAGGGATTTTTAGCAGGTTTGGGTCCAGAGAAGAAAACTGACAAGGCGAAAATAAACACTGCAAGAAGGACTATTAATCCTAAAATAGACGGATTATTTGAAAGATATTGCAGTAGACTGCTAAACAATGATAAAACACTTGATATCATCTTTCCTTCTCGAGCTTTTAAACTTTGCCCTGTTTCTTATCAGTGAGCTTCGGTCATGTGTGTCACTTTGTTTATTTATGTGTATAGTATTTAAATGAACATCAATCCCGATCTTTTTTTCGAAGGGGGGGGGGGGGGCTCGGGGTTAAAAATAATGCATTTAGAATTTTGCAATTTATTGGTTACATATTTTGTAACAAATAAATCGTGAAACAATTCGTGAAAGAGAAAAAAACACATTATTTATGGTGTGAATTCCATCAAACAAATGGAAGATAAACAAAATATACATGATTCAACCATTAAAAAAAAATCAAAAAGATCGACTGCTAGTTTTGTACATTCATCATCTTAAACTAAGTACTTTTAAATATTGCATATTGATTTTCAAAAAAATAAAATAAATAAATATGAAGTAAACGAATTAAATATGATAAAATTTGTTAATTTTACTGTTAACAATTAAAAGTTAACGATTATCATTGATATATATAATTAATATTGGGAAAATATCATAGACAGAAAAAAAACCCACAATATCTACATAGAAAAAAATATTTCTGCACAAATTAGAAAAGTATAATGACCACATATTCCTACATGTATCATTAAACTCTTTAAAATTTTGTACTAATTTAATGATTGAAAATTAAAGGTACTTGGACACAGATTTGAAGTAAATATTTTCTCTATAATATTACCACTTATATATTCTAATAGCATTTCACACAAAAATTAATTGAAAATCTTATTTCATATAAAAGGTATTAAAATTTAAAAATCAATCTAGTTCTTACAAAGATAGAGTAAATTCAATTTTCTACATATTTCTGTTAAAAATGGATTTAAGAACTAAAATTCCCCTGAATGTATTAGTTAATCAAATTTGATGGCTAGTATTATTCAATTTTTTGTAATTTTATTATTTGAAAAACAATGAAAAAATGAATTTCTAGATAATTATTTAAATACATGTATCAAAAAGAGCAATTAGGTCACAGTAATAAATAATTTCGTTCTCTTCCTCACTCCTAAATTTAAGGTAAAATACGAATAAGCTTGTGACATACATGTATATAATAATTAGGGCTGGGCTATAATACCGATATTCCGGTATTTGTGATTCGTAAACAAAAAATATATTGTATTGCAATAAATTATGTTTTTCTAGAAGTACACATATATAT
The DNA here is from genome assembly GCF_032062105.1 of Saccostrea cuccullata. Taxonomy (NCBI): domain Eukaryota; kingdom Metazoa; phylum Mollusca; class Bivalvia; order Ostreida; family Ostreidae; genus Saccostrea; species Saccostrea cuccullata. Next base: position 102,262 of record NW_026923116.1, read on the forward strand.
TGGCAAACTGCATGGGTTTTTAGATAGATTTCTTACTTAAAATTAAATATGTTAAATATCATTTCAATTGTGCCAAACAGTACCAAACAGTAAGGTTGCTGCTGTATGCAATCTAATTAAAATCAGACTTCTTAGATCCGCGCCGTATTCACTCTGCTTCTTACGCAGAGTGAATACGGTGCGGATCTAAGAAGTCTGATTTTAATTAGATTGCTGCTGTATGGTTACATTTCATTCCAAAACTGTTGTGAAATCTACAAGAACTTTTTTGTGACAATGTACGATCGTATCAGTTTTTTACTCACTCTTTTTATTGATGGAGGTTATAATAAAATAATCAGAAGATCTCGAGCATTCTGACTGTCATTAAACATATGGCAATACAGTTAAAAATATTGCAATACAAAATTCCAAGCCCATACCGAGCCCTTAAGATAACAATATAATACAATATACAAATAGTAATACATGTACAGGGTGTTTCACAATATATGTCACACATCTTAAGACTGATAAATAAATAACAACAAAAGCTACATACACATTTTATATCTCATTTTAATCGGCATAGATTCAAAATTATTTTTTTTTAGTCAGAACTATCCAAAATCCACCACCTCAGTTACTATGGCAACAAATCCTAAAATGTTATTCTCGAAGTGTTTTCCCAACATTGTCTTAAATAACTTAAGAGACTAACGTTTATAAATTTCTGATCACTGTTTTGTATGTTCCCCAAGATTTCTGAGACTTTTCTTGTTTTATATTTGGCTTTTTAGAACCTTAAAAGTGCATATCTATATTTACTTAAAGTTGCATTTAAATAAATATTTCCTTTCAGAACTACCGGTAAGTGTTAATTGGTGTCCACTTCTTTCACTCTTCCTTTCAGTCAATCTTGCAAACTTTTACCCCGGCTCTGAATGTCATATGACTTTAACGGTTGAAATCTTGTATGCAGACATCCTTAACCCAAATCTAAGATTTCGAAATACTCTTGATACACTTACTGGCATTATTACAACCCGTTTTCTCCATAATTGACTTCACTCTGATATTGTTCTCATCTCTTCTTGATATTTTGGGGGTGGGGTAGGGTTGGGTGAAGAAGAGGCAGGGTTTAACTGTCTTTCATCTTTACATTATAATTTAATTTAAACCCCCTAATTATTCTTAATAGAAGAAAAGTAGACAGTAATTTCTGGTCTACTTATTTTTTTTTTTATCATAACCCCCTGTAAAATATATAAAATATCGTAAACAGTTCTTATTATAAAAAATTACAATAAATTTTTGCTGCAAGTTTTACGCAATTTTGAGAATAGCTGAAATTATGACAACACTGATTATATCATCAGTTACTTCCTGGTTTATTATAATTTTCCTGATATTTTGCAACATAATAATTTTAGAACAATGTGCTTAACTTTAGTGCTTTGGTATTTTTGGTATTATGCTCGATATTCAGATTATGCCCATTTAGATGTGTGACATATATTGTGAAACACCCTGTAGATAAGAATAATCAAAACAAAATATAACTTGTACAAGTATAAGTTACATGACTATATAATCTTAGAATAAACAAAGAATTATAATTTTTATCAAGTACATGTACATGTATATGATGGATATTGTTAATCTTGTCATGCAAACATCCTTTTTTGTTTTTTTTTCCTTCAATATATAAATAGAAAATGACACTTCAATTGAAATATATAAAAATAAATCTCAGTAAGGTTTGGAATTTTTTTCCCATAAATTTGAAATTTACAAGATTATACATGGAGACAACACAAAAGCAAAAAATAAATAAATGTATAAATATTTCTTTATATTAATCATTTACTGCTATCTATAATAGCAAATAATATATGACAACTTAAAAAAAAAAAATTTTAATATCAGGACTGGAAAAATATTCTCAATGCATATATATCTATTTAGGCACAAAATATTGTTTATACGTGTATTTGTTCCAAACTCACTGATCACTTCTGTTTCTTATCGGACTCTTCAGATTTCCTCAGTTCTTTCTGCAGGGCCTGTAGATCCTTGTACAGATTACGATGTAACAATGCAGAGGCACACAGCAGTCCTCCATACAAAGCCCCACCCAGGCCTACTGACATCACGTCCTGACCTGTCAAAGGGAGATCACGAAACATTATCTGTCATGCTGATCAAAATGATACAATAAAACTCGTTTAGTACAGAAACGGATATTGCGAATTCATGGATATAGTGGAGTTATTTTGGATCTCCAGCTATATAAATTAATTGACATTTAAGAGGTATCTCTCCAAAAACATAAAGAACAAAATGACTTACTGGTGGGGGGGGTATCCTTCTATAGGAGAGAAATACTTATCAACTATAATTTAAAAAAGTAAACTAGAATGTAAGAGTATACTAAGACCCACCAGTCAGATAGAGCCCTGGAATGTCAGTTTTTGGCCGGAGCTGGATGCTGGCCTCTGGTAGAAATCTCACCATGTTCTGTTCTAACCCGTACATTTCTCCATGCTGGAATCCCAGGTAGTACCGGTTACTGATGGGGGTACCCACGTCAAAGTACTCCACCTGGTGACACAAAAGAATAGGGGGAAATGGAATATTTGAGTCTGTGTTCATATTTACATGTATGTGTCAAAGCACATTTTCAAGGGAGACAACTCTAACAATTTCATAACTGTGTTTAAAAAAAGACCATAAATTAAAGTCTATCCATAATGCTGAATCATATACATTGTACCAGCATGTACAATATTAATCAGTACACTGTCATGTACTTAATATATGTTGTAAAATCATCAATATGTTTTGAAGATTAAATTGCCTAGTAATCTCCTAATACTAAGAGAGTGCCAAATTTATGTATGCCACGTTAAAAATTGAAATGTCTAACTAATCTACATTCACTGACACAGAAAATCAAATCTTTAAAACACATTTCTTTTCCTAAAACAATACCCCACCCACCAAAATTCCAAGATTTTTTAATACTTTAAACACAAATATTCAGAGTGACAAAATGAAAACAAACACATACTTTATTTTCCATTTTGGGGTACAGTTTAGTGCACTGCTCTAGCATCCTTCGTCCAATGGCATTTTTGATTTCTTCGTAATCCTCCCCTCTGTGTTTGACTCGGCCGTCTTCCCAGTCCTTGAACCATTTGTAGTGAGACCAGGTGATGATCAGACAGGTAGATTTATCTGAAATGATGTTCATTAAGAACAATTCATGTAGTGGTTTGTTGGGTTTTTTTGTTGAAGTTCTAAGGAATTTAATTTCCTGCACAGATAAATGATAATTAATTTTATAAGTCATTGAGAGTCATCATCACTGAAAATTAGATGTACATGTAATATGTATGCCTTTAGAGACAATTAATGTCTATCACTTTTTATTTTAATTTCTATCAATGAATATACATGTACATAAAAAGAAATATGAAAAAATATTAATTGTAGAAGGCCCTAATCATAGGAAACATATGTATTAGCAAAATTCATATACTCAGTGAACACTTTTTAAAGTACCTGGGTTTCTCTCATGCCATGTTGGGTCCTTGGCAGAGGGGAATGAAATAAACATCATGGGGACGTCATGGTTTGGCAAATCTTCCACCGACAGAGCACTGTATTCATTATATATCTGCTCCACATCTGGCCTGAAGTCAAAAATATGTCATAATCATCAGCATCATTATCATCATGATTTATTGCTTCAATTTTTTTCTCCTTCATGAGGGATATTTCATTACTTTTAAACACAAGAATTTAATTTGTTTAAATCATGGCCCCTGGATCAATTTGAATTTACAGTTCATACGCATGGTGATATATGGTGATATAAGCCTGCACACTTTGTAAGCTGTGCAGGTTTATATCACCATGAATATAAATCCAATTTATATAACATGCCTAAAGGAAGGTATAATACCTGGTAAAATGCCAGCAGTTATGAGCCTGGATCCCGAGTTCTTCCTTGGTCCCCTTCAATCCCACAAACACCGTCAGAAAAGACACACTTTCTCCTACCTTGTTAATCATTGGATAAATTGCTGAAAAGGCAGAAGTAACATCACATTAAATCAAATACAAAAGTCTCATTCCATAATATTTTCTTTCCACTGAAGGCCTACCAAGGACATTGAAGTTCATGTATATAGGTCATCAGTCACGAGAAATTACTGTATAAAAGGAAATTTTAGCGAGACGCAAATTTAGCGATTTGGCCTTATAATTGGGTATTTCATTTTTAGCGAGAAGTAATTTTAGTGATATTCAAAAGCTCACCAGAGAAGTCATTTCAAATACAAGACAATTAGTTTTAAGCGATATTCAATTTTAGCGATCTCAACACGCACGCTAATAATGCCAAAATTAAATCCTCGCTAAAAATTCTACCTTTACGGTATATTGCAGGTACTAATTGTTAATAGATTACATGATTTTGTAGCCACTTCTTTTGGCAGGAGATGGAGGAATGTATTAGAAACTCCGGCATCAGACACAATACGTTTGGCAAATATCTCTACATCACTGTCTCCCTTCCTGAGTCTTACACCTGTATTCAAAACAAAAAATGAAAAGCTTACTTATTTAACAATCCAGTGATATTACCTGGTATTATTTTGCTTTAACTCTGCAGTACAATTGAATTCAAAAACATTTTGTGACATTCTAATAACAGTCGCTTTTTTCTTTAGCTTGGTATTCATTGGATGTTCCATATAGAATTTACATAACTAATTCACGTTTTTTTTTTTTTTTACATAAAATTCATATATTATTTTAATTTGGATTATTATTTTCATAAAATATGTAATTCTTAAACTTCCTAATTTGAACATTAATTACTTTAAGTACAAAGCAATCAATAAGATCTTTCAGTGAGCAATAAAATGCAGAGTTGTCTCCCTTCAACTCTGTTTCTAGCAATCGAAATTAACAACTAATACAAAACATTGCCTTTAAAAATACTATAGGATTAAACGTTCTTTTTGAAAAATTTATCGATGTGTAAACTCTTGACATTTTACTCACAAACTAAATAAAAGTGCGAAGCACTTTTATGTTAAGTTTGTGAGTAAAATGTCAAGAGTTTACACATCGATAAATTTTTCAAAAAAGAACGTTTAATTCTTATAATTCCAATATCGAATTTTTTTAAAAATATTTAAATTATTTCTCTTTGAGGCCTCCATACAATCCGTTAATCTGAAATTCCAAGAAAATACATTTTACCGTAAAGGAACGTAATCGAGACGAATTTCGATAGAGTTCAACTTACAATTTGTCAAAACAATCGATAAATAAACTTATAACAACTAATGGAATGCTATTTAAGTCAACAAATATCGTAATTACGAGTTTATTCAGAATAGTTCGTCTTTGACCATGGCCATGTTGACATAAACAACAACTCTCATAGAGAAAGTTGCAGACCGATGACGCCTTTGATTTGCACTTGTTTATTCAAATATTGAGGAACAATATAGAAAGTAAATATGAATTTGATGCTAATAGGGCAAGAGCTTGAGGTACATTTTACCGCATCCCTTGTCAAAACGATACAAGACTGAGCTTATTCTTTTGCGTATGAACGTTGAGACAGCGGTTTTTAAAATTCACACTCGTGATCGGACAGTGACATAAACATTTTCACGGCGTCCATCAGTTAGGCAGTCTAGTATGTTGCCAGTTTTGTTTTACTTTAAGCCCTATTATTAAATTTAAAGTTCTTGTATTCATTATTTAGCCAGAACAGACCCAGAAATAACTGCTTTCATTGTTTATACGATAACCTAGTAGTGTCATCAAGAAAGTAGTACTGATTGAAAGAATTTATCGATGTGTAAAAATTTTCTGGAACGTGTTCTCGTCCAATCAAAACACAGGAAATCAATAGATAAAATGAAGATTGGAATTATACATTAAACAGCTATTCTTACCCTCCTATTTAACTTACCTATGGCTCTTCCCTTGTCAGACATGATGATCTGGGACACGGGGGCATTGACCAGCACCCTCCCATTCCTCTCCTCAATGACCTGAATCATCTGGAAAGCCAGTTCACTGGGCCCCCCTCTGATGTAATGGGCCCCCGTAAAATAGTGACCCATGATGACAGAGTGCAGACCAAACGGGGTCTTAGAGGGGATCACTCCTGAAATAATGAAAGAAAAAGTGAGCAAGCTCACATAACCCATGCTCCTCCAAAAGTCGAAGTGCTGAAATTCCAAGAAAAAAATAAAGGAATAGGAATTTCCTGGTAATATGCACATCTATACACATTGTGTCCTAAATTTCTACAAAGTTTGACGAAATTGTGTGCAGTTGTTTATGAGGAGTTGCGTTGACAAACTATTCATCTCCATATTCAAGATATGGTCAAAAATCTAAGTTGAAAAGTACAGAAATTCTCAGCAAAATTAAAGGAATCAGAATTTTCTGGTAATATGTACATCTACACATTGTGTCCTAAATATATGCAAAGTTTAATGAAATTGTGTGCAGCAGTTTATGAGGAGTTGTGCCGACAAAAAACACAGGAATGATGGACTAACCCTAACCCTGACTGACACACTGACTGACGGACAGGTCAAAAACATTATACCTCATGCAACTTGTTGCAAGGGATATAATTAAACAATACCTGTCAATCTGAATTCTTTTAAAAGTAAGACAAGAAACCATTTTATTTACATTGCCAAAGTGATCATATTTTGAAAAATTAAACTACTTTAAATTAAATAATTATTGATGGTGAGAGTGTGTGTACAATGTCTAGGATCTTTTAAAGATTTATTTTCAAGTTTCATTTTGTGTTATATGCAAACAATGACCTGTAACAAACATATATGTATTAAACCGAGTCTCATATGAATATGAGTATATGTGTCTGTATCACTTTTCCATTTTTTCAGCTTGAGAGGAAAACAGAAATATTTTACATACACTATATATAATATGGTTCAGAAGCTGATCATAAAAAATGATAAGATATAATTTACCATAATCTCCAAATATGTAGGACAGTGTCCCTTTCAGTTCCTCATCATTTGTGACACTGTCTAGAACATCTTTCAGGGTGAGCTTTCCAAACTGACCATAAGCCTTGAAGATGATGTTAATTAGTCCAGTAGACACCAAAAGCTGTGCCAGCCACTTAGGGAGAACTTTTAGAACCACACATCCAGTGAAGAAATGTCTTGCTTCCTGAAAATACAAATCACGATTCCATACTTTCTTCTTTGCTAAAACTCAAAAAACAAAAGAAAAAGAAAAATTACACTCAAATTAAATTAAAGCATCCTCTTAAACTTTATGGCTCTAAATTTAAAATAAATTGCGATCCATTTTCTTCATCTGAAAAATACATCATTAAAAAAAAATATTTTGATGATTAGGCCATCTTTAAAAGTTTGTTTGGTTGCCCTCTCCCGACCGACTGGCTAAAAATGGTCCGACTCAAAACTTTTTAAACCTCCAAGAAGAAATTATTTTTTATGTACTCTGGAAAATAGAATAAAAAAGAAAGCATTAAAATTGAAACTTTCCAAGAGTAAAAAATTTCTCACCGACCTACCAACCCAATATTTTCAGACCTTGTCAGGAGAGGGCAAGCAAGCAATATTCTAAAGTTGACATTACCTTGAGCAGCTGGAAAAACTTATCTATTCCCTCTTTCTCCTTTGGAAATGCAGTTTTCAAATTCTCAACGATTTTGTCTTTATTTGATACAAAGGGGTATTTTCTAACTTTTTCTGTCATTGGGTCTCCTATTGCAACCTGCAACGTACAGAATTTTTTAGATTAATGAAAAGCAATACAACTCAGAACCTCCAAATACATGTCCCTGAACAGCAAGCAATTTATGAAGTGGTAAGTGATAATATTTTTAAGTTGCAGTCATTCACTTTTTTGGTGGATTTCTTTAGTATCAACAGAGAATGTAAAGGCTTTGTTTGACTACTGACCACATCATAGGCTTCATCCATCAGTGGATACTCCACTTTTCCACCTGTCAGCTGATCCATCAGAACCCTATTGTCATAAGACGGATCCATCTTTCCTATGTAGTGAATACCTAAGAAAGTTGGGGGAAAATTTATAAATGTACAGATGCTTTATATTTAATTGATGTGTGGATAAAATATTTTCTTTTTTTTTTGTCTCAGCCTAAAAATTATTTTATCAAAATGAAGGATTTTTTTTCTGGAAAAAAAAGGAACAAAAACTTGTGAGTACAGGTGACTTGTTGTTTTGGAATGGGAACAAAGGAGAAAGGAGGAAATAAATATTTTTTATTTATGCCTGAGGTTGAGCATTATAATAATTTAAAAACACATTATTTACCTGTATCAAATTCAAATCCCTTATCAATGAAGGTATGACAGCAGCCTCCCGCTTGATCATGCTGCTCCAGGACCAGAACTCTCTTCCCTGCGCGGGCCAGAAGTACCCCCACCTCCAGTCCTCCAATACCACTCCCAATGATGATCGTGTCCAGATTTTCAGGAACTTTGTGGCTTTTGAATCCTTAAACAAAATTTCTATAATTATCCAAGATGTCTACTTGTTATGTATTTTAAGAATCTGTGTAAAGCTTTAAAGATTTTTTTGCAGATGTTTTTAAGTAATTTAGAATTTACACAACTCCATAAGAAACAGACTTGATCACATTAATTATATCTATACATGTACTATAGAACATATTAATCTGATTGAACCACTGTGACATGAACATTAACAATTTAATGTATAGCCAGGTAAAGGCCTTTGGTGCACCAGATCTGTTTTGCATTTTATAACCTGTTTATACCTATAGAGTATATACATATACAACACTTGGCAATATTGCTAAAAATTAATTTGATAACCTGAAAACACAGAATAATTTGTTCATACATTGATACAAATGAAGTACATGTAAATTTAACCACTTTTAAATGCAATTAAATAATAGACTTTCCTATCCACATTATCAAACATACATACTCTGCTTTAAGATTTGATCACGTTTTTTCTGATCAGAGACCAATTCCTCTACTGGTTTCACATGCTTTGCAGAGAAAGGATTTCTTCCAGGTTTAGGTCCCGAAAAGAGAACTGACATTGCAAATATGAAAACATACAGGAGAAAAATTATACCAAGAATATACGGATTGTCAGCAAGGTATTTGAGTACCTTGCCAACAAACTCAAGAACCCCTGTATTCATCTTGTCACTTGTGCAGTTGTGGCGTTTGTATGATTGCTGTGTTTACAGGTGATAGCTCGCACTGATTACCTTTCGGATTTCCTCTGACATATAGGCTTATTGAACCCGATCAGTTAACAACGCAGTTTCACAAATTCACTCAGTCTTTTTTTTTCTTTAAAAAAATTATCTAACGATTACAGAGAACAAGACATTATTTTTGATACATCATTTTAAAAATGGATAGTGTGGTTGAATAGGGCATATCGTTTTTCTTTTAATTAACATCGGAGTCGGAATACGAAAAATACTGAACAATTCATCATTCATTGCATATTTTTCGCGAAGGAGTTTATGATTAAATCTACCGTCATCTGTTAAATTATGGCTGATGAAAAGGTAAATATGAAGTAGAAATCATCATTTGACTATTTTACATTGATATTTCATTCATTGTTTTATCCCAGCTTCAGTGTCATTTATAGAACACGTTCTTCAAATCAACTCGCTGCATTTTGCTATTCACATGTATAAGAAGTATATTATGGAAATTGTAGAGAGAAAGAGAACAAACAGTTTTGAAATTATTGTTAATTGCTAATGTTTTGAATGTTTAACATTGAGATGACATATTCCACTTGCAGAAATAAAGAATTTCCTCACAAGGGTCTGCTCCCAGAGTGAAAGAAAAAAATTATAAACGTAGAAATCCATTTTATTATTTTTTGAAAAACAAATTCATTTGGCTTCTTTACACCACAGGAGTCGGCAGTTTTATCAATAAACCAATGTAAACATTACTTATGAGCTTCGCGAGCGAACTCGGAAGCGACAGGAATGCAATGCGTTTTTGGCGATTTCTGCTCTGGTGCTTTATTTGGTCAAAATAACAAACTTGTGCGACTCAATTCATGTCAGTTGATGTGTCCCACCTGATTTCTGGTGCATTCCCCTTCTTAATCGCCATTATTGGCCCCAAAATCTGACATAAACAACATTTTGAAAAGAATCAGCCGCCATGAGGGTTTTCCTGTGATGTCACGATTTATTCAAAATGTGTTCATTGACTTAGGTAAGTTTAACTTCATTTCAAAGACATTTTTTGGTATATTACTGTTTCAAAAATTTAAAAAACACAAATAATTCTATCATTGAACATTTTTTTCAAATGTTTAAATGTAGGGGAATCCAAACTCAGTTCAACATCGAATCGTGACGTCACGGGAAAACCCTCATGGCGGCTGATTCTTTTCAAAATGTTGTTTATGTTAGATTTTGGGCTCAATAACGGCGATTAAGAGGGGGAATCAGAAATCAGGTGGGACACATCAACTGACATGAATTGAGTCGCATGCGTTTGTTAATTTGACCAATTAAAGCGCCAGAGTAGAAATCGCCAAAAACGCGTTGCATTCCTGTCATTTCGCTCGCTACGCTCACGAAGCTCATAGGATGTTTACATTGGTTTACTGATAAAACTGCCGACTCCTGTGTTTACACTATAGGAGCAAGCCCCTTTGATGCTCTTAAACAAAAGACACAAATTATTTAATGTTAATAAGCCAACATCTCGCACAAAAGTGCAGATACTGAAGTGTGATCGATGCAAGAAATTCTTGCAATGAGATTCAATTGAACTTGCTTTAGGCATACCGGGTTGGACAGTAACTTTTATGAGGTCAGGAAAGCTCTTGCTTCTTACCGCTGCAATCCAAGTTTGATCCATTTGATCAGCTATGACTGTATGGGAGAAGGTAAGGTGGTCCCTATTGTGTGTCTCCAGGGGCTCCAGTTTTATTGCACAGAAATTACTTACTTAGATGTAGTATCATTATATTTAAGATATTTTAATAGATTGCATGAAAATAAACATCTGTAAGAATAAAGATTTTTATTGCTGTTTGTTTGGAGGGATACTGCAATAATTCAATTCAAATGAGACTGAAATAATTTTTCTGGAATGCACCAAATTGAGCTGGGACTTGACTTTCTCGGGAATCTTGAGTCCTGGGACTTGACTTAGCAAAATCCTAATGAGAACTCTCATTTTAAAATGTATGCATATATAATACATTATATAAATTTTACAATGGCTTTTGTAGGAAGAAGTTGTAGAGTCCCCTGAAATCCACTTTGAGCCAGTTGTCAGACTTCCTGAAGTTGAGGTCAAATCTCTCGAGGAAGATGAAGAGGAGATATTCAAGATGTATGTCAAATTTTTAAAGAATATTTATTTAAAAAAGTAATTAAAGTGTTCAACATGTTCAAACAATAATTCTGTGCAGAAAATTATGGCATGGAAAAATGCATCGTCGGAAACCCACGGATGATCTCGTCTTTACTTATCACCTGTGGGCAAACTCGCCGAAAAATCGTCGTATGTAATTAAATATGCATGGGTCATTTGATTGGCCGCATCACAGAGTCGCGATGCGAAACAACGAATCACAGTTCACGTTACGTATGCATGTTCGGCATTGCCAAAAACATGAAAAACTCATTGCGTAGTTAACACAGCTAATAAATCCACTCACCGGTACATTTTGCAGTTAGAAAGAGGTCCTCCTTCATAATATCTGACGGATATTAATGTCAGTGACCTGTACGAATTGACTTTCATTGTTTTAAATCAAAATTCGCACGTTTTAACGAGCGTCAAAATATTTACCATAAATAGCAAAGTAATAAACATATTTTTCAAAATTGAAGAGTTCCAACTCTCTGATTGGTTAACAAAAAACAACATATTAGCATATTTTACGGCGATATTTCAGGTAGTTTGCCCACGGGTGATAAGTAAAGACGAGATTACCCGTGGGTTTCCAATGATGGGAAAAATGATAAGAGACTAGCAAACCCAAATTCTTAGTTTTGTATGTGAAATACATACTTGATGTATAATTAATATTGATTATTGAAGTAAAGCTATTATCAAGTAAAGCACAAAGAGTATTTGTGTGTGCTAATTAGCAAGAAAGAGCTACTGGCAATGGAATAAGGAAATTTTTCTTAGCTAGTTCAGTCTAATTTTGTACCTACTTTACCACTTGAAAACTTGATTGTAATTCTTATTGTTGACATTAATTTCTCATTCAATCAATTAGCGTAAAACTTTTTGAATTGCTTTAATTATTTTCCCCTCTAGTTTCTTATTGATCTGTTCAGGGTTCAAATTTAAAAAATTATCAAAAGATGAATGGAGATGAAGTTTTTTCATGGAAATATACATGATATAGCCAGATTTTGGCCATTAGATGTAGTGTAGAATTCATCATAAGTAAATGAGAGTCATCATGGTCATGGGGATTTGTATGAGACCTTAAAAAGTCACAAAATGTGCCGGCTCAGTAAACCACATTGGCATAGGTTTCTATAGGTATTCCTCAACTATTTCATCCAAAGCTATTGAAGTCTGTTTGAAATATTTTTTTTTATTAAATGCTTCATTTTTTAAGCATAATGAGATGATACTTTTGTAGGCGAGCTAAGCTATTTAGGTTTGACAATGAGGCAGAACCCCCAGAATGGAAGGAGAGAGGCACGGGAGATGTGAAACTTCTGAAACACAAAGTCACAGGGTTAATACGACTACTCATGAGGAGAGATAAAACACACAAAGTCTGTGCCAATCATTTTGGTAAGAAGACAATCTGAAGATTAATGATGATTGTATCATACATATTGTAGTGATTGGTTAATGATAAAATCTGCATGTACGTATGAATTTACATTATGATATAAAGAATAAGGAAACTAAACTCGCATATAATTTTATGTGTTTGAATGGCATGAGAGTATTTTTAATTTCAATTTTACAATGTAGACTCTTTGGTTGATTTATCGGGAAAAAGATAAAATTTCTTTTACATGTATATTGTATTTGTGTAGTGACAACACAGATGGAGTTGAAGCCCAATGCCGGCAGTGACAGGGCTTGGGTGTGGCCAGTCCCCTCAGATTTTGCTGATGAAGAAGCTAAGCAAGAGTTGTTAGCAATCCGGTTTGCCAATTCAGAAAGTAAGAAAAAATTGGATGACATTAAGTAAACGTTGTATTTATCAATTGCTGCACATTACATGTACTTAATGTTTCTTTCTTTCTGTTTGTACATGAAGATGCATTGAAGTTCAAAGAAAAGTTTGAAGAGGCTGGCAAAGAGAATGAAAAAACAAAAATTACAAGTAAGTTTTCAAATAGTACCTGTTTCATCACTTGAATATGTATACCGGTACTTTATGATGTGTTGTTGCCTGCTTTTGCAAAAGTATGGGGATGTTAAATGTTAATGCTACCTCTTAAACATCTGTAGCATGTTCTCAGAGTATATCATGTAAAACCTACACTTTTTAGTCCCATGCTTATTTCTTAAAATTAAGGAACATGTATTGCAAAAACAAGGGGTAATATTTTAATTACTACCTTTTCATAACATAGATGGAGTGTCGGAAACAGATGAACAAAAGTCTGAGAGAGTGAGTCAAGGAGGTGGTGATACAAATAAAACTGATGATGACAAAGAGACTAGCTCACTGACAGAGAAGCTGGAAGACTTAACAGTTAAAGGAGCAGATAGCTCAGAGAGTAAAACGGCTAAAGAAGAGGAAGGAGCCAAAGACAAACCCAGTGATTCTAACAAGCCAAAAGATGCACAGAGTTAAGGGTGTCGCATCTAGGTGATGAACAGGGACGTTAGGAACTCTCTATTCACTTTTTGTGTAGAGATTTGATTCTCTGATTTGGGGAACATGCATGAAGTATACTTGTTAAAGTTGAATAAGACACTCATTATTTAAAAGATGTCTGAAAATAATCAATAGACAAGTTTTAATTGTAAAGAGAATAAGCAGAGATCTTGTGTAGAAGACGTGAAATGTGATCTGTTATCTGTGTTATAAACTTCTCTGTTTGCATTTCCTGCCAGTCAAGCTGAAAATACTGTAGGTGTGCTTACATGTATTTACCTGGATTTACCTTTTCAGTTTAATTTGCAAACTTGTCCAAAATTCTTTATTATGAATACCATGTTGGGGGAAAATGCAGTAAAGATGGATACTTGGAAATTTATATTTTTCTTCAACATGCCTATGTCAATTTTGTTTCCCATAGCATAGTCTCGTGCATAATGTCAATCTCAGCTGATTTATATTTTGTCATTTACAAGCCAGCATACTATTGCAGGCCATATTTTATTTCATTTATTGGTTCTAGATTTATGAACATGTACCACTTTCATTGTAGAATATTAGACTGAACTTCAAAGTTGTATTTAAGCACAGAAAAAGAATGTAACCAGTGTGCACTCACCTATTTTAAATGTTTTGACATAAAATACCGGTATATTTTGTATATGCAAATACCCAAAGCATGCTGTATTTAAAAATCACTACTTTGTCTAAAAATACTTATACATGTAGATATATGAGCTGATTTTAATTGTTGCAAATATTGGGAGATTTCATGCTCTTAATGGTTTTGGGTTGTAATACATATACAAAACGGCAAACACCAGAGATACATATTAAGTATTTTTGAATGATCCGTTTTTAAGTTTTTAGACTTCCAATCAGCTGTTTAATTGAATCTGTTCGTAACTACAGCATCTACATTATATTTGTGTCCAGTATTTGACACAACAGAAAATTTATACTGGTGTATAAACTTGTTGTTAAGTGAATTGTTGTTAAAATTATCTGTAACTTCATCGATATTTGTTTGAGATGAATAAAATATGAAAAGAAATGTGTTTAGAAGTAACTTTTATTATTTATTGCATTTAAGTATAAAACAGATATACATATATTTTGTCCAGTAGAGGTGTTGATAGGGGAGGTATTTACATGGATGAAGTTAATTAAAAGCATAATGAAATGAAAAGGTCATTAATGGTTTAGCTCACATCAATAAAGGAGGGGGGAGCCAATGTAATTCTCTAGCGTCCTATTTAAAAAAGGTTCAGTTAAACCTCATTGACTTGAACTAGGTGAGAGTGTAGAAAAATTTCCAAGATATCTGAAGATTCAAGATACTTGCTAATAATTATGTTAAAAGAAGACCAAGAGTCCCAAGGGCTTTGGATCTCTCTGATAAACTTCCATCCTATTACTTCCATTTGAATCCTCTTAGTGTATATTTAGATAACGCCTTGATATTCCAGAAGTAGGTCATTCTATCATTTGGTTAACATACTCTAAGAACTATTCATCTAAAGATGTCAACTGACAATAATGATTCCAAGCACCTTATTATATTAAATATTCAGATATAGCGATGACATTCCAAAATAGGTCACAGTGACTTACTTTTTGGGAAAACATGATGATCTCAATCTTAAGCTTGGTAACATCATTAGGCAAAGTTATGATTTTATGCCACTGAGTATCTCAAAAAAAAAATATTCGAATAAAGACCAAAAATTCCAAAAGTAGGTCACTGTGACTTACTTTTGGGTCAACATGATAGGAGGTCCTAAATTGCATCAATTGACTAGATTTGAGGATCCTAGTCCTTATAGTTAACTAAATATCAATGTTTTAACAAAAAATAAAGGTCAATTTTCAAGTGACTTGGAGACTAGCTGAAGAACTGTAACTATCTGAAAAAATATATTGACAGACCGGAGAGCTACAGTGCCACCCATTGTAAACACTGTATATTTATTGTGCACAAAAAGTTGCGCTTAGTTCTGGATCAATTCTTCCAAATATTCTTTATATCTAAATCACGAAAAAGATAGATTTAAAAAAAAATTCCTGACTCCTTTATCAAGTACATTCGTAGTTGACATCTGCACAGAGTGCAATTGGACCAAATTATCTTGCAAACCAAAATGGCAGTATAAATAGACAAAATTTTCAATGACCTCAATTTCAGGGCCAGGAGGGCTATTAACAACAATTATTAGGAATGTTTTGTTGTGGAAACCTTGAAAGAAAATGTTAGGAACACAAGCTTAGTAATATTTTTGAGATGAAAGTTTAAAAACATGGAAAAATAAATCAAGAAATGGCGCACTTTTTTGTGTGCAATAGATATACAGTTTTTTCAGTGGGTGGCACTGTAGCTCTCTGGTCTGTCAAAATATTTTTTTTCGATAGCTACAGTTCTGCAGCTACCACAATTAACTCAGCAATTCTTCAGCCAGAAAATTGAATCCTCCCAAATCTGTCTTTTTTTCTCAAACAATAAAATTTTGACCCTCATGAAAATATATAGATTAACAGTAGGTTGGCAACTGCAAATATTTAAGATTGGCATAAAGTTGCATTTGTAATTATATTTCATTCTACAATCAGGTTTCAGATGTTGGCTTTTCAGCCTAAGAATAGCACAATTGCTTTGGAAGCAATTTAAAGCTTCTGAAGCAGGTTAAAGTTTGGAGCAGACCTCTTTCTCAAATAACTATAATTCACAGCTAAACCAATCAATCTAGGAATGCAATTAATCTAGTATAGATTATAGATACTGGAACCTATACATTTTCCAGATGAGTGGAGAGCATCAAGTTTTGTAGCAAATTTATTCTATAGTATCTTATGGATGGTGGTCAGTTCCATCGCGGGTGGCCAGATAGCTCACTTGGTAGAGCTCCTGACTGGAGTTTCGCTACATTTTCTCCTGTCCCATTACAAAAGTATCAGATGTTCAGTTTGAGCCATCAGTGTTCAAGCTACCAAAGTTCAACTGTTATATGATCACTGCCCAACAAAAGACTCTCTGAACAAGCTAACCATTAGATTTAATAACAACAAAAATTGTTTTGATTTTTTAAATAAAGTTTTACTGAATATAGGAATGGCAATGATGCTTCCTACAAATGTGGAATATTAAGCATCAACAAAAACGACTAAATATCACAGATAACTGCAATCATCTATACAAGACAAATCACAAGTTATATATAGAATCACAGTCAACATGTAACCATCAAACAATTACGGTATTTAACAAAAATCATTGTACTATTGGATTTTCCTATGGATATCTACAGTACGTAACAGAAATTAACCTTTAAATCTTAAAAAAAAAAATCAACACTATCAAAAACATGTGATAAATGATGGACAAGATTTCATCACTAAATGGATTCAATTAATCTCTGGATTAGGCTTGCATGCTGTTTTTTTTTTTTTAACAGAACAGCAGAGCTGATTTAGAAAATGATTGAAGTTGCACATACTGATCGAAATACAGATATGCAAGCGTTTATGATGTAAATATGTCGAGTCACAAGAAAGGCATCTAAAGAAGCATTTTTTAAAATGTGAGTGGCTGATTCTTTACATGAATTAATGAATGAATATTTCTACAAGCAACTTTTTTTTGTAAATATTGTATACATATTGCTTTCTTTCTGTCGTAATTTTGCATATCAACAATATAGTCTAATTGAAATTAATGTTCAGCATCCTTTTCCACCTGTTAAAAAAGTGATGTTGAATTTTGAACATCTCATTTTACAAGAGGTTGAAACAAAGTAGTGGTTTGATAATGTCTGAGATAAAAAGTCAACATAACGTTATCAATATACACGACTTTGTACATGTACATTGTATGAGAAAATTTCTGAAACTCTAAACAGCAAAGTCCAATGTACAGCACATCTCTAAAAAATAATGCATAATCAAGTCCTCATTCTTATCAAAGTTAAATCTACAGTATATGTAACTTGAAATTTTGAATTTAAATAAATTCAAATAACTCACAATTTTTCTCAGTATTTTAGAAATGTAGAAATTGCATTTGACCCATTTCCTAAATAAAAAAAAAATCACAAACATGTTTCAATTCAGATGCATAATGGTGTAATAAATTAATTTTCATAAATTAAGTTTAACACATCACCAATCAAACAGGATTGTAAAAATTTGAACTTGAGGTACCTGTATTACCTATAAAATGTACAATGTAGGTGAAATAATAATGAACATTAAAAAAAATGCATGTAAATGATTTATGAAAAGATTTCCTTTTCCACTAGATTGACTCATCAACAAAAGGATTATGAGGTAGAATGGACTGACCAAAGAATTATTCAATGTTAACAATATGAAATCAAAACCACCATAATAATTTTATTTCATTTTAATTTACATCTTAAAAATCTGAGATATTTCAACAAAACTTGAATGATCTGCTCTGACTATCTTGTATAAACTATCACATTCTGAAATAATCTAAGTACCGCAATACTATAACAACACACTTAGCTAACATGAAAAACACACTGATTTAATGATCGCTAATTTAAAGTTTATGTTTTACTTCTAAAACATAGTTGTATCTTTTCCAAACTGATAGAGCTACAGTTATACATGTACAATGTCATGTCTATGAAAGATGACTAGAATATTCAAATATCATCATGTACAAATTTGCTTATCACCTCTGCAAAGATTTGTTCTCACCCAAAGGGTTCAGTTAATCACCAAAGCTGGCCATGGCCTCACTGACATTAAGAAAAAAAAAGTGGTACTGCATAGATAAAGAACTTGTGAAAAGGGGGTTTAAGAAAAGAATTAAAAATAGATTTTGAAACCAAAATGGGTTTTAACATTTGCAACATTATCAGGGCTGAATTCAAGATTGAAGCATAGTGTTATAAAGAGCTTATCCACTACGCACTCCTGAATACATTTTGATAGTTGAAGCCCTTGCAGCAAATTTCTGTTTGTATGTTCTCAGTATTTTCAGGCTTTTATATAAAACAAACTCAACGTAATCCACCTCAATTTTATGTACTGTTGAAAGTACCTTTTCCACTGGGTCATAATTCCGCAGTCACAATATCTGTTTAATCAAGGGGTAGAACATTTTGAAGATTTCTTAGATTATCAACATTCAAATTGATGTTCTGCAATAGATTCTAAGTACACTGAGACAATTTTTTTCCAAACAAATTATGACCACATACAATATGGAAATTTGACCCAGGCGGAAAATTGTTTGCCTACAGTATATATAAATATATAATTTTCAGTAAAGGGAGAGTTGTTTTCCTATATCTTTAAACTAATTCTAAACTACATTCTCCTTGAGCAGTAATTAATAATTGTTCAGCCTTTACCCCTGTATAAAATCATTTAATTCTGTCACTAGCATGTATTCAGAAAGTCAAAAAAGATATACACGTACCATATTAAATGGAAAGAAGAGCAATCTTTCATAAATTTGTCAATTCCAATAAATTTAAAAGAAATATTAAACAAAGAGGGGATGTAAGGAAGGGGTCTGAGCAAAATAAGAAATTATTCTGCAGTGTGAATGTATTTGGTGCATCAAACATGCTTATGAACACAAAAAAATCTCAAGATGAATACCTCATTTTCATTTCTTTCTCCTCTTAAATTTTATGCCCTAAGTTTCTTTTTCTCACATAACAATACAGACAAAGATATACAAAACAAATCAAGGAATGACTGTACACACCATCTACATCTTGTGTTTGTAGACAATACATGTATCACTGGTTTGAAATTAAAAATAAAATTATCAGCAATGAGTTTTACAATAATAGGGGGATCATTAAAAAAAACACAATACCCCCAAAAACAATCATTTAAAATAATGAACTGAAGCACTGTAGAAAGAGACAATAAAATACTGTAAACATACTTTTTCCCAAGGGTCACACTTCCATGGAATGGGCAGAAAATTGCACAGATGCATGGATTTCTTGGATTGTCCCTTTAAATCTTACATGTACTTTAATTATGCTATGACAAATTTCAGTAGAAAAATTTTTCAATGCATACATATGATATAGTTTAATCCCATATAAGTAAAAGTATGTCTACAGTATTATTTTACTTTCAAACCTGCTGTTCCATAAATAAACATAGAAATCACCAAATATACGACTTTGTCATGCATTTTAACTTAACTGCCCTTGACCATGTTGACTTAGGATCACTGAATTACACACGCCTTTTTCAGGTCCGATTCGAACTCGTCGTCAATTTCTTGTAGATCAGGTTCTTTACCCTCCACGTCTGGCATAAAATGACTAAAGTCTATGTTTTCTCTTTCGTAGAATAAAATGTACGCTGAATTACAATCCATCTGCTCTACCGTGCACTCCTGAAATCAAAAATGTAATGTTAAGATCATTTGTAAATCATAACTACTTCTTAATTTTTTTTTTTTTTTTGAGGGGGGGGGGGTGTATCTACATGTAAATGATTCTAAATGATAAAACTTTCAAAACGCCAGCAATGACTCACCTTACAACTACTGTCATTGTAACAGTACCATTTCTGGTTGGGGTTTTTAGCATAGCAGACATAATGACCTCCACCCAAAATTCCTGTGTGACACTGCAACAGAAGATGTACAATTCAATCTGATTGTCAGTTTATTGACGTAAAATGCCTTGGGAGCATACAATAAGATACCATTATATTACAGGGCGGGCATTAAAAAAATGCATCTTAACAAATGGATAAAAATTGTTGACATTTTTGTTCCAATGTTAAGGTAAAAATTATAGCTTAATTTTTTTTTTTAGACTTTTACTTTAAACTAAGTAAGTGAGCTATTCAACTGTATCCTTCTGAGCTGAAGATAAAGACGTGATTACTTACTGACAAACAGAGCAATTACTTACTGCATAGAGAATAATTACTTACTGACACAAAAGAATAATTACTTACTGACATAGAGGATAGGTCATACTTAATGGGTTCATCAGCAGTTGGAATGTTTTTAATGAGCTGACATTTCTTACAAGGTAATGCTTTGGATTCTTTATCATCTGAAATGATTCAAGAAGTGTGCTACTGAACTATTCGCAACAATAAGCATAATTTCAATTCAGTTACTAATATGTACGTTATATATCACATACAATTATTGTTGTGAAGAGCATTTCACAACATACTTTCACCACAATTTTTTTTCAAATCAGCTTTGATCAGGCAGAAAGTAATTCTACCTTTCTCCACTTCCATCTGTAGGTCATTATGGTTTGGAATGTCTCCATTTGGCACAGGTTGTATTTCAGCGGAATTATTACTCTGACACACACAAGTCACTGATTGTTCACTAACAGCTCTTGGAGCTAAGTAATTGGAGGGGTCAAATTTCTCTATAGGAAAGTTCACTATCTTGTGGGACTTCACCCATCGGCCATTTAAAAACTGGAATCTTTTTAGGTTAATTATCTGAAAAAAGGCACAAAATAAAATGATTATAAAATACTGTAGAAGTACTTTTTTCCGCGTGGTATTAATTTACGCTATGTACGCGGTCACAAATTTTCCGCGGAAATTTATCCAAGCGCACTTAAAATAAATGCAAGGCATATAGTGACAGACATTCAAGAACTAATATGCTAATTTGTGATGACAAAAATTGCAAACCCGCGGATTAAATGAAAATTGAAATTCCGCGGAATTATGACCCCGTGGAAAAAGTACTTTTACACTATTCCAAACTTATGCAAACAAAATCCATTTTTTTTTTTCAAAAAAATTCTTGATGAATTTGAATGAAATTTTGTTCAAAACTTTTAATAAATGCATTTGTACATACAAGTGCTAATATGCTAATTTTGGATGACAAAAATTGCAAACATGGTTGGCAATTTTACCTCAGTTTTACATTATCTATAATTTTGGTGGTGGGGGCAAGAAGGTCAAGAGCTTTTCTCTTACAATAATAGCAGCAATTTTTCCTCAGAGTAATAGCACACAAGAATCATTGGAATTTTCTTCTTAATTAAACATATTACAAATACAAGCATTTACTATGCCTCAGAGTCTATTTACCAGTATGGGTTGTAGCCTCTAGATGTCCAGTTTTTTGGAGGCCAGACAATGTTTCTACTTACCAGTATGGGTGGTTGCCTCCAGATGTCCAGTTTTTTTGGAGGCCAGACAATGTTTCTACTTACCAGTATGGGTGGTTGCCTCCAGATGTCCAGTTTTTTTGGAGGCCAGACAATGTTTCTACTTACCAGTATGGGTGGTTGCCTCCAGATGTCCAGACTGTGTTTCTACTTACCAGTATGGGTGGTTGCCTCCAGATGTCCAGTTTTTTGGAGGCCAGACAGTGTTTCTACTTACCAGTATAGGTGGTAGCCTCCAGATGTCCAGTTTTTGGAGGCCAGACAGTGTTTCTACTTACCAGTATAGGTGGTAGCCTCCAGATGTCCAGACAGTGTTTCTACTTACCAGCATAGGTGGTAACCTCCAGATGTCCAGTTTTTGGAGGCCAGACAGTGTTTCTACTTACCAGTATAGGTGGTAGCCTCCAGATGTCCAGACAGTGTTTCTACTTACCAGTATGGGTGGTAGCCTCCAGATGTCCAGTTTTTGGAGGCCAGACAGTGTTTCTACTTACCAGTATAGGTGGTAGCCTCCAGATGTCCAGTTTTTTGGAGGCCAGACAATGTTTCTACTTACCAGTATGGGTGGTTGCCTCCAGATGTCCAGTTTTTTTGGAGGCCAGACAATGTTTCTACTTACCAGTATGGGTGGTTGCCTCCAGATGTCCAGACTGTGTTTCTACTTACCAGTATGGGTGGTTGCCTCCAGATGTCCAGACAATGTTTCTACTTACCAGTATGGGTGGTTGCCTCCAGATGTCCAGACTGTGTTTCTACTTACCAGTATGGGTGGTTGCCTCCAGATGTCCAGACTGTGTTTCTACTTACCAGTATGGGTGGTTGCCTCCAGATGTCCAGACAATGTTTCTACTTACCAGTATAGGTGGTAGCCTCCAGATGTCCAGTTTTTTGGAGGCCAAACAGTGTTTTTTACACTTGGAGCAGTAGTAGAGTTCGTCTTCTCCTAACTCCTCCTCCGTTGTGAAGGCCTGTAGACAGGTGTCCAGGTTAATGGGCTCTGTCTGCTTCCTCCGGCTCTCCTCCACACTCTCATGGTCCTCATATAACTGTAAATAAAATAAAATAAACTGTCAACAAAATAAAATCACTTTCAATAAAATATATTACAGAAACACTTCATCAGCATATCAGGATATGGTTCTTGTTTACCCAAAATAGAAGCACACAATAAAGTGTAAGAAAGTCATCTCTTTTTTTTCTGATGGGAAAAAATTGAAGGCCTTTAAAAATAGTTCATGCCCTCAAATAAATCAGTAACACAACACAAATGCAAAACAAAAATTAACATTACAAAAAGAATTTCCTTTAAAAATCTATATGCACTATAAAGATGTGTTTCACATTCTCATTTTTTATCTAAATATAATTTCATTAAAACCATTTAATCAGAAAAATTGTAACTCTTCATGTACCCTTTCTAAAGCTGTTTGGTATCGTAAATGTAATGCTGTGGGTTCCCAGTCTATAGCCAGAAATGAACTTCCAAAGTTAAAGTCATCCGCATTGCACTCCAACTTACATCCTCTACAAAACCTGAAAAACAATTTTAAAACCTCTCTTCAGTGATACACATAAGATATTAATATATATGTACACCATACTATTATCAGAATGAAGCTAAAATAATACAATGTAATAGATGTTATCATAATTATTCAATTTGCACAATTTAGCATTATTTTTGCACATGTGCTTTACAATGTATTTTATGTTGTCATGGTTATGTCAGGACATCTAAATTCCTTGACATTAATAGATCACATCAGAGATTACACTAAAGAAGAGAGTGAACTTTACCTATACCATGGACACCAAGCACAGGACAATCCATCTTTCATGACAACTTTGAGCGTGAAGGGATACTCATATCCCAAACTGTCATCACTGCAGGAAAAATACAAATATGAAATGTATTTATTGCAATTAAGACAAAAAAATAGTCATACTTGCATTTTATGTTGATTTCCAACCAACTATTCTATTTGGAAGCATCCCTACAAACACTTTCTTAATCTCACAAAAACTACAATAAATATGTAAGTTGCATTTCTATCTAACTTTCACTAGTGTGCCAATTTGTGTTTGAATAGTGTGCTGAAGAATCTAGTAGACTGAGTTTTATTCTTAAATAATAATAAAACTACTAAAACCAATCAGTGTGTGCACCTTACATATCCAGTGAAATTCACCTTATTTTCAAATATCAGTCCTGCCTTCTCAAAAATACACAATCATATACAGATATAAGATCTAAAAATGAAGGGCAAGATTTTTGAATAAGGTATAAAGGAAGCACAAAAGCAGATTGTTATTGACCAATATTGTTTCCTTACCAGTCCTGGGCGTGGTTGGCTGACTTGACCTCGGAGGGAGGGAGAGGACTGACCAGTCTGGACACCTGTGTCCACACAAACTGATAGAGGTCCTGATTGGTGGTATCCTCCACACACGGGAGGATAATGGGGGTCCCAAACAGCCCAGGGCGGGCCTTTTGTGAGGACAAGAAGTACACATCCATCAGGTTCTGAAAATGTTTTTAAAAAGATTTTTAAAGCATTTTACATATTTTTTCCCTCTCACCTGAGTGAAATCCTTTAATACTTGCAAGAATTATGCATGTAGATGTTAGAGTATGAACTTCCTCTATCTATTCACTGTAATTGGGCTTGATCTGAGTATAAAATTGCTAAGGACCAGACTTTCTTTTCAATCAGTGCTTAATGCCTACCTATTATCAATTTAGTCATAAAGAGGTCAATCTCAGTATTTCTGCAAAATATAGCACTTGTACTGTCAACTCTGAAGTCTAACATGCTAACATTATAAAACTATTGCATAATAGTGAGGGAGACATGAAGATTTCTTTGCCCATGAAAAATCTTTTTTTCTTTTTTTTTTTTTAGGGGGGGGGGTGTAAATTAGCTATGATAGTTATATAATAAAAACAGAAAATGTGAATAAGATTTTAGTTTTATTTATTAACAAAATTCAACAGACTTGCTAAAAATTTATCAGACAATAAGTAGATAATACAGTGTGACAAAAACTAAGAAGCATTAATAACAATCAACTATCTAAATTTTAGATGAATTCAACAAACAAATATACACACAATATGAAATATGTAATATTGCAAAAAATTGTGACAGAAATGCAAAACATTTTTTACAGGAAATTTCAATACATCAAAGTAATCATTTGAAAGATACAAAATACACTGTATTTATTAAAGTTCACTTAATAGTAAATCTTTCCTATACATAACGAAAGCGAAACTTGGAAAGATTGCAACTGGAAGTGAATGAATATATGTACGATGGTCAACAGACTCTGACTTTGAATATCAACTTTTATTTTTAAAGAATCTTTAACGAGTAACATTTATTTGGAGTACCTGCATGAATCAAATTTCCTACACTTTTAGGTAATATTCCAAAATGGAATACACATATGTAATTAAGATCTTTTTGCAATCGATTATTTTGTTTTTTAAGACCAGTCATGAGAAATTATAGTGATCCACCTTTTTTTCCTCTCCTTTATAGGAGAAACTGTAATTTTATAAAGAGGTAGGTTTACCTCCCTTTACGGGCTGTCCATTGACCCCCTCTTTTCATACTTACCTGGGTATAAGTTTTTAATATATTAATTCATTCTCATTAGGTTATAATATTAATGGTGGTCACAAATTAAATATCTCAATGCTGGAGAATATTAAAGGAAAAAATAACATGGAGTTAACTGAAATTAGCAATATACCAGTAACTCAGAATGAATTGTCAGTTACTGTCTGATTATGCAGGTTGCTTTCCTATTCTACTTACGTAACTAAAGTGTAAGTAAAAGTAAATGTTTAACATGTTTAAAGCAATTTCTGAATGTTTTGAAATACAATCAACTTAAACATTTTAACACAACAAAGCAAAAAAAGATAAATAATCAAGTCAAAATATTTCACCACAAAGTTTCATATATACAATGAACATTATTTCAAAACAAGTGCATCTATTGGTTTATTTGATTACCACCCAGCTTGTTTAAAACCTCAGCAATTGTAACATCTACAATACTGCATAAGGTTGATTATAAAGTAATTACATAGAGACTTGAATTACATTCATGATAAGAATATTGACAATGATATTGTTATTGCATTTGTTCTGGGAAAATATTAATTAATTCATATACACTGTTAAAGTTTATAGTCTCATGTACTCCAGTATTGTTCTGTATGGACTATTAATGTCACAAGACATTGTAACATTAATAAACTAACCATATTTCTACGAGGGTTGATCCAAAAGTTCGTGGAATTTCTTTCTAAAATTTTATTGTTATTTGATGAAATCAATCAACAGGCATATTCATAATATAGAGCCATAATGCAACAATATTGGAAAATTTCACCACTTTCCAATCAACATAAGGCACGAGCTTTCTGAAAATGGATAGTTGGGAAACCCGGGGGAGACTTGAACGTATGTCAACTTAGATATGTCATCAAGATAATGAAATTCTACAAAAATATCGCACCAACAATGATATTTTATTGCATGGTGTTCCAATTTTTGTTCTGGGAAAATATTAATTAATTCTAAAAAGCGACCACACCTTTTATCAACGTCCATGAATACACTGTTATGGAAAACCAGTAACTAGATGCATTTTCCTAAGCCTATGTCAATAATATAAGTTTATAGATTATTACAAAACGTGTACTTGACCAAAATTTGACATTTAACAACTTAAAGATGAGCAATAAATCATCAACTTATAAACTAAATATCCAGTAAAAATCTCACACAAAGGTTTATAAAAGATTCGTAATAATGACATATATATAATGTCACAAGTTTCTACATAAAGTTACTATCAAAGTGTTTTTTAATTTAAAACATTAATAAAATAACAATATTTCTATACAGAAATTTTTTTTTCATGAACAGATGATATCTGGTGAATACACTTTATAAAACTATAATAAAATACAGCATTGAACATATATTAAAGACACCAATTACTTGATGCAAGTGTATATTTCTAAAACAACTCTAATCATTATTTAGCAGAACTTATTAATTTCTTTTAATATATCAAACTTTATATACTCGCCTCCATTAACAATTCATGTAATCTCAAAATATTTCATGTTCCGGGTATATTGAAAATACCAAGTTCATGATGTTCATGCATCATTTAAAGAGAAGAATTTAAACAGTAAGGCTAAAAGTCTAACTCAAACATCAATACAGTATATACATATATAATATATAAACATTAACAAATAATACAATGATCATCCTTTATTTTACAGGAATGATTGTCATTGATGTACAGGTATTTTCCTTAACATGCAACATTCAATTATTTCATACATGTATTAATTGTCTGATGAAAATTTATCAACAATAAAAGTCACAATGAAGGTTTACTGTTTCACAAAACTTTTAGAGTCCAATTGTTTTGTAATCATTAATGAGTTGTTTTTTTTTTTTCCTATGCACAGTGCACATAAATATAGTTTTAAGTATACATATCTGTAATAACAAACAAAATTTTACATCAAGTAATTGGTGCCTATAAGATACTGTATACAGGGAAATATTCGACCCCCCCCCCCTTATATTTTTGCCCGTCATCCATCTTAGAGGTAGACAAATTTAAAAGGGGGAAAATTAAAAGAACACAGTTGATTTTTTCAACAAAACTGTGACTGGGTGATTTTAAAATGTTGCAAAATTGTGTGAAAGGATGAAAATAACACAGGGCGAATATACCCTGTATACAGTAACCAATGTACCAAATGTCACAAAGTGACACTGGCACAGTGGTAAGTGGGAGAGGGGACAAGAAGACGTATCTCCCCCAAATAAGTACTCATGCGTCCCTTATAATAGATTTATAATGTACAGTACACCATTTTATGGTCGGACCAATATGCCTCAATCACATCAGTTTCACTGTGAGGGAAGTTTGTGAAAATCAAATCAAGTTGTGAACCTAAATCATGAGTTACCTTTTTTACCAATTGTGTGCATTTTAAATTCAACTTCATAAAGTTCAGAAATTCTTTGTGACCTGTAAACAAATCAAAATTGAAATCTCCAAGAATTATCAATTTTTTTTTTCTCTGTGTCTACAAAAGGTTTTAAGTGCAACATAATTTCACGTTCAAATTCTTTATAAGAACATGCTGGGAACTTGTAGAAAACAACTATCTGCACTTCTCCAAAGTCTCTGAAATTTACTAAAGCTATGATGAACTCGAGCAAAGTGTTGCTGAATTTTGAGATACATGTCATCAAATGGTCCTTTTTAACGTATAATGCTGTTCCATGATGAGGACGATTTCTGTCACTTCTCTCTTCATGATTAAACAAAGTAAAGTAACCTTCCATCATAAAATTCTGTTCATCATTGATGGTTAATCTTGTTTCTGAAAAACCAATAACATCTGAGGCTACAACATTGGGTTCATTTTGAATTTCATTGAAATGTTTGTGAAGAGATCTTGCATTATTAAACATAATTTTTAGTTTGCTCTGCTCGGCTTTGTACAATGGAAGATAACACAGATTTAGAGGTGCTTCCTGCCTCATTCTATCCATTTCTTCTACAACTTTTTCATCCACAGTTAATGCTTGCTCATTGAAATTCAGAATATGCAACTTGTCAACAGATCTAACTCTACTAAGAGCTACATAATGAATGTGGGGTGTTTTCCTTATCCTTGACTGAGACAAATCTACTACAATTTCATCAACAGTGCAGCCCTGAGCCTTATGGATTGTCTTACCAGCAGCTGGTCTTAAAGGAAACTGTATTCTTTGGTATGTAGTTGAATTGAAAACAAAAGATCGCTGACAGTCAAATATTGGTGTCCAATCATCCATAACATCATCATGGTAAAGGTGGCGGTATTTCTGTCGAGTACTTCTCCCTACTGCAGAATCCAAAAACTTCACCCACACTATACTTGGCCTTGATACACCTGGTAATCTGTTTTCAACAAGATATACAGTACATGATGAACCATTTGTCAAGCCATCAGTAACATCAATATTAACTGTAATGTCATATATCATTCCAATGGCTAGAGTTAGTCTTGTCATGAGGTTTGCCGTTTTGCTTACATCATCTTGATTATGTAATGATCGGAGTAGTCGTTCTTTCACAGTCTTACTATGGTCTTGAAGGACACTGTCAACAGCTTTCACAATGACTTTTTCACCAGGAAGTTGCTCTATTAGTTTATTGTTATATTCATCTACTTTCGCATTCATTGTAAACAGATGGGGAGCATTGTGTGGATAATTTGGACTATTTTCAGCAATGATGCAATTGTGAATTATATCCAAGTCCGCAGAAGTCATCTCATTGTGACGAAGACGGTTCAAAAGCTGTGCAAATGATAAGTCATCCTTTTGTCGCATTACTTCATCTAACTCAAATAAGGTGAAATTTTCTTTCCAAAGATTACATGCAAGTGCTTGGGCATTTTGTTTTAAATCCTGAAAAATCCATCCATCCATGATTGGTTTAAGTTGAAAGAAATCTCCAACAGCAATAATACTAATGTCTCCAAAGGGCCTCTTCAAACCAGTAAGAAGCTGAAGTCTGTCGTTGATAAATTGCAACTTTGCATTGCCAACCATTGAAATCTCATCTATGATGACAACTGACAAATTTCTGTATTTAGTTCTAAATGTGTTCAGTTCATCACAATGCATGTTTTGTTGCCTTTGGTTAATTTTCTGATGAAATGCTGAAGCAATTGTTTGACCACCAATGTTAAATGCAGCTTTACCGGTGTATGCACAAAGAAGAATTCGTATATCGTCTGGATTTTCTCCCTCCTTAGCACATAAATACCGATGTAAAGCTTGATAAAGTGCTCTGATTAACACTGACTTCCCAACGCCTGCACCTCCTGACAGATATGCATGGATAGGTTCCTGTTTACATTTGATCCACTGTATAACATGATTAAAGAATTCACGTTGCTTCAAATTGAGACTGGCTACAAGCTTTAAATACTCATCATCAGGTAATCTAACAGAACTCTGCTCACTCAGTTGTCTTGTTGATGGAATTCCAACATCATTTCCTATATCATACTCTCTCTGCTCAATTGGCCTTTCAGGATTAAAGTGCACAAATTTTTCAGAGTCAACATTTCCTTCATATTCATCTTCTGCCTCAGTTTGTTGAGCACCAGGAGCTAATTCATCATATGCTTCTGTCAAATCATCTTGTGCCATCTGTTCTGCCTGCTCAAGCATATCTGCATTGTGTTCATACTGTTTGATTTTCTGAGTTAAGAAAAATTTCTTCTGGTTAAATGACTGCTCAAAGCTCTGCTGTCCACACAGAAGATCAGAACTTTCATTTCGCCATGGAGTGAACAGCATTAGTTTTTCTCTATAGTAATTTTCTGGGTCTGTCTTTAAACTATAGCGCACATATCTTATAACTCTTGGAATTTTTCTGCGCCTTATTTTGATTCCATTTTTCAACACAACTAATGTGCTGTCATCTTTAAATTCACTTTCAGTATCAGATCCACTGTCTTCATTTTCTGACTGGTGTGTCTCATCATCATTTGTTTCCATTTCAGACAGCTGAGTAACATTTTCTTTTGGGAAAACTACATCTATCTGTGAGACATAGTCAGCTAAGCACCAGTTTTCAAGTTGTTTTGGACGTTTTGCATACCTTTTGACTATGTTACTGCATTCTATGTCTGTGGAGTTAGCATTCAACTTTTCAAGTTCTGCATCAGGTTTGACAAGTATTACACGATCATCAATTGGAGATGTGTTTATAAACATTACATCTCTTGATGCCTTTGTAAGTGGCATTTGCAAAACCAGATATGCTGCTTCTTGTGCTCCAACTTCAACACTGTTGAGAAATTGATTTCCAATGTGTCTAACTTGTCTCTTAATGTCAAGATTGCCCTCTCTTGCTTCTTTTGCAGCTCTACTCAGAAGATCACTCATTCCTCTTTGGGATTTACTTATGTATGAGACAATATACATTGCACAAGCATATGGGTCCAATACATATTGAATGTCAATATTAGCTGCCCATGCATGAAGAAGAGTACTGTTGTAAGCATTCACTCTGAGGTCGCAAGGTTTCCGCTTTAGAAATACTTTGGGTCCTTTCAATGAACTTCTGATGCATTTGATATAATCATCTTCAGATAGTTGTAGTACATCCTGCAAAAACTCTTGGAAACTAAAGCTTACATCACAACCATTCTTAAATTCATTCATTTTGTCTTGCATAGCTTTATGCATCTTCTTGTATTTCTCAATTTCACTGTCCAAAGGTTCTAATATCATTGTAGCTTGGAGTGGTGGGAGTGGAAATCCAAATCTACAAACAGCCTTTCCTCTTTTTTTGCATGTTTGTGAGTGTTTATGCACCTGTAATTCTAGCATAGTGTCCTCTGCATTTCTTTCACATCTTAAATAGCTATCAACAAATGCAACAATTTCCTTTTCATCATTTTCCAAGTATTTTGGAGCATTTTCAATCCAAACAATCATGTGAACATGTGGTGATCCCCTTTGTTGAAATTCAACCCTATAGAAGAAGTCCTGTACCTTGCCAATAGGATGATGATCACTCTTAAGCACAGTATTCAAAAAAGTACGAAAACGATGATCAAAATACCTGGTACATGTAATTGGGTCTTTCTGAACTAACTTTGATTTTTCAGTCCATGTCATGCTCTCAATTTCAGAATCTGTGTACTCTCTGCCATCATTTAAAACTCCCAGTGCCCTTATCAGATCATTCCATCGTGTATCTGCAGCAGAAAAGGACATAAACCAAGTTGGTAGACCAAGCTGTCGTATCATTGCAAATACATCTTTCTTCCTTGTTTCAAGATAAGGAGGAGAATTTCTCAACTGCTTGAATACATAAAATCCCTCATTGTGTCTGACAATGTTGTTAATTTGATCAGGATTTCTTATTTCATTAGCAGTAAAGGTTTTCCCCTTTGTTTTGCATTTTCTAAGAGCTAAATTGCATTTGTCTGTAACCTGTTTTAGTTGAATCTTTTTCAATTTGAAAAACAAATTCGGTACAGACTGTGCAGCACGTCTATCAACACTTCGTAATTCCCACTTGGCAATATCAGCATATGAAATGGATACTTGACGCTGATCATTTTCTACTCTTCCTTTACCACAAAATATTGTTGGAAATGACAAATACTCAGCCATTTGATCTTGATACAAACTAAGTGGACGCTGTCCCTCTCCTGGAGCAAATGTGAAGACCTGATTCATATCATACGAGTCACTGTCTAGTAGTGTATCACAATTTCCATCCTTACCACTACCATCAACTTCACAGAATTCATCCGAGTCTGATTCATCTGATTGGTCATGCACTGTTGAATCTTGTTTGGTGTGGCCCTCTATAAACTCTCTCATTAATTCTGTTGCTGAATTTGTAACTTCATGGAACCAGTTGTCATCTATGTTTATATTTGAATTCTGATAATATTCACTGTTTTTCATTAACCAATGTAAAGCAATCAAAACCTTTGTAGGTCGGATATTTTCATGAGAATAAGAGTGTTGAAAAGATAGTTTTCTTTTTAGCTTGACAGGTATTGTGATATTCTCATCAAGTCTCCTGGGAAGACTATTGATTGTTGGTTGTATGTCAACTGGCACATTTACAACATTTCCTTTTACAGAATACTGCCCTCCTCTTGGTAATTCTCTTATCTGCATGAAAGGAATTCTTAAGGATACAAGTCTTTCTTCCAATGGTAACAAATTTAATTCACTTGGTTTTTGTATCCATGTCATTCCATTTGCAAAAGAGAGTTTTGGAGTCCGACCTTCTTTCAAGCTTGAATTGCAGGTGTTGCAAATCCATTCCTGCCCATTTACAGATTTTGTATTCGTAAGATACTTTTTCTTGATTTCAGCATCCAACAAAACATTATCAACATTTGAAACACTTTCATGAAACCATGTCTGTTGGCAACATGTGCATACAAACACAGGACCCAATCTTACATTGTTGTGAAAATTGTCAACACACTCCTCCGCATCAACTCCATATTTACTTTTTCTGTATCTTTGTTTTTCAGTTTCAATATAATCCAAATTCTTCCGTGAGTGTGCTTTTGATTGTTTTGCAGCAATATTTTCTGATGTTCTATATTCTTCATTTTTTCTCTTTTCTTTCATCTTCAATCTTTCTTTTTCTAACTGGTTAGGATTTTGTCTCATTTCCTTTTTCTTCGTGAAATCTTTTATTTGCTCATCATGCCTGTACTCTTGCCTTTTAATTCTCTTACTGTCCCTTTCCTTGTCTTTAAACTCTGGATCTTGTCTTTTGTTTCTGTCTCTTTCCTTGTCTTTAAACTCTGGATCTTGTCGTTTTTTTCTCATACTGTCTCTTTCCTTGTCTTGAAACTCTGTATCTTGTCTCTTGTTTCTCTTACTGTCCCTTTCCTTTTCTTTAAATTCCGGATCTTGTCTCTTGTTTCTCTTACTGTCTCTTTCCTTATCTTTAAATTCCAGATCTTGTCTCTTGTTTCTTCTTACTGTCTCTTTCTTTTCCTTTATACTCTGAATCTTGTCTCTTGTTTCTCATACTGTCTCTTTCCTTATCTTTAAATTCCTTGATCTTGTCTCTTGTTTCTCTTACTGTCTCTCTCTTTCCTCTTTACTCTGATCTTGTCGCTTGTTTCTCATACTGTCCCTTTCCTTGTCTTTGAACTCTGATCTTGTCTCTTGTTTCTCATACTGTCTCTTTCCTTGTCTTTAAACTCTGCATCTTGTCTCTTGTTTCTCTTACTGTCTCTTTCTTTTCCTTTATACTCTGAATCTTGTCGCTTGTTTCTCATACTGTCCCTTTCCTTGTCTTTGAACTCTTGATCTTGCCTCTTGTTTCTCATACTGTCTCTTTCCTTGTCTTTTAGCTCTGGATCTTGTCTTTTGTTTCTCTTGCTGTCTCTTTCTTTTTCTTTATACTCTGAAACTTGTCTTTTGTTTCTCTTACTGTCCCTTTCCTTGTCTTTAAACTGTGGATCTTGTCTCTTGTTTCTCATATATTCTCTCATGTAATCCTTTTTATCTTTCCTTATCTCTGTTGTTTTTAAATGACCAGTAC
Source organism: Saccostrea cuccullata (assembly GCF_032062105.1). Taxonomy (NCBI): domain Eukaryota; kingdom Metazoa; phylum Mollusca; class Bivalvia; order Ostreida; family Ostreidae; genus Saccostrea; species Saccostrea cuccullata. Next base: position 136,473 of record NW_026923116.1, read on the forward strand.
TACTACCAACAGATTGTTTGCTTGTGAAAGCAGTTGTTGACTGATCTAATCTACAATATTGATGTACACTTTGATTATTGCTAGGGAAGCTATGAATAAGTGTACGAAAGGCAACAGGCATCACCTCAAATTCAGTCGCAAATTCGATGTGCATACTTTCATACATTGCATACAGAAACCCTAACAAATCATCTAAGCAGCAACTGTGTCGCATCAAAGACTTTCCATCACAATCAGACAAACCATTTTCCCCATGAGAATGCGAGTCAAAAAAATAAAAATCATTGTCTGAAGCTTTGTACAGTGCTGAACATATCGAGCCAATCATTATTAATACATACCTTGATAACCCCAAAGCTTGTTGCAGACATTCATGTAGAGTTTGAATTTGATTTCTCTTATCATCTGTAACTAATAAACCAAACAATGTATCAAACTTGTCAACAATGTGATGATTTTCACCAGAATCAATATGAAGTGGTAGTTCATCAAACATCAGTAATCTGCTTTTCAGTTTTCCAGCACTCTGAAGATTCTTCACAACTGTGTTGTACAAATTATCTCCCTTGAGCAGAGTCTGATCTAAAAAGGAACTAGTGAATGAAAAATTTTCATATGAATTTGACAACATCATAAGTGAATTGCATGTACACTGATTACCTCTTGAAAATGATGAAAACCTCATACTTCCCTGATGGAAAGACCCAAACACCAGATTATCTGAATTCTGATGCATACAATTACCTTGCAGTGCATGTGTTGTTTCATTTGAAATATTGTTCATTGTAAGTTGAGTAATATTCTCAGTTGTAATCTGAGAGATATTCTGAGTAAGCAACTGAGATGAATTCTTAGATAAATTCTGAGATAAATTCTGATTCAAAGTGGTCTCAGGGAGAGCCGCAGAGACCACTGTCACAGGGGTGGTAGAGATCACCCCTGCCGGTACAGATGTCATAGGTGTTAGGACGTGGCCTACACCCAGAGGCACAGATGGTTGGACGTGGCCAACATCTGTGGGGTACTTGTCACCCACATCTGCCTTACATGATTTCGTCTTCTTCACAGCAGCCTTCTTCCAAGTCTTCTTCCTAGGCATTCTGTGATCTACAAAAAATACAAGAATGTTATAATCTAATTATAAAAGATTGATTAGAGTAGCCTATACTTCATACATACACACATTCTTAAATTAATAATGCAGCCATCAAAGATGACACTTTCAAAAATATATAGCAGTAGGTTCTGCACGAAAATGATATTTTCCTGCTCAATGGCCCCAAATGCCAAGTGTAGGACAAAATTTGCAGCTCTCCACCAGCAAGTGGTAGCATCTTCACGAGTGAAAAATTCTCAAGAGGGACGTTAAACAATATACAATCATTTAAAAAGGGATGTAAGTTACATGTACATGTAATTGGTAAACCATTTTCACATAAAACTTACCTCTAAGATGTTTCACACATTTCCAGAAATTATATGTACCATATATATCATTACATTTATATGCAAGTTTTCTAGTTATGAGCCAGACAGAATTTTACCATATTTGGCCATAGCATCTTTATTAAAGGTCAGAGTGACCTACTTTTTGTGCAAGACACATCGTCTATCCAAGAAGCATAAGTTGACAAAATTTGATAATCCTAGGCCTGAAAGTATTGAAGTACTGTTATGAGCCAAACACAAATGGACAGACGGATGGACATGAAGCCTATAACATAATACGTCCCGTCTTAAGGGTCCTCCACACATATACAGCTATGTTCTCATATTATTGAGCATTACTTTTAACAAGCATATCAACCTTTAAAAACTGATCAGGGATTAAAATGTAATTTATACGGAATTTTAAAAATAATTTCACAAGTTTCTAAATGTTTTTCCCAAGACGTTTTAATATGTAGCACCAAAAATTGTCTTACCCTATTGTATATTTTTATGCTCACAGAATAACCATAAAAATTTAATTTTATCAATCAACATATTCTTTAGAGAAATTTAATTTATAAACAAAAGATGTGCCCCCCTTCCCCCAATTGGAATTTTTCCAAGTCCAAAAGTAAAAAATGGCACACTCGTACCCAAAACAAAACTTGATCTAGATTTTAATGTGATATATCTGTATACCAAATTTAATTTTAGTATGTACAACGGTTGCAAAGAAAATGAACAGAAACTGCAGATGATTGAAATCTTAAGTTCAAGGGGCATAACTCCGTAAAAAATGGCGCGCTCATACTCAAAACAGAATTTGACCTAGATTTTAATATGATATATCTATATACCAAATTTCATTTTAGCATATACAACGGTTGCAAAGAAAATGAACGGAAACTGCAAATAATTGAAATTTTCCTAAGTTAAAGGGGCATAACTCTGTAAAAAATTGTGCAATCATGCCCAAAACAGAACATTTGTATACCAAATTTCGTTTAAGTACGTGCAACGGTTGCGAAGAAAATGAACGGAAACTAAGTGGACCAACAGACAGACAGCATCAACGCAATATGCCATCTCTTCTTCGAAAAGATTAGAAAAGACTATAATCCTAGTCTTTATAGTAAGCAAAATATCAATGTTTTTAATAAGTGTAAATTTTGGTCAACTTTGAAGTGACCTTGAGACCACGCCCTTTGCCCCAGGGTCATGCCTTGAACAATTTTTAATCTTCAACATATCCCGACCCTTGTATGTAAGTTTGGTGAAAATCTGCCTGGTTGTTCTGGAGAAGAAGATTTTTTAGCAACCAGTACTTTTGGTTTTATTTTCCAGATTATCTCCCTTTGTTAAAGGGTCTCAACCCTTATCTTAATATAAATGGTGGCCCTTGGGCCAAGGATACCCTGTGACAAATTTGACAATAATTAGCCAAAGGGTTATTTAGTTATGGCCCATATTCTAAAAAGTTAACGCACACCGCACAAATGGCCATAGCATTAGCTCTTTGAGCCTTTGGCTCAGAAGAGCTAAAAAGAGGAAAACAAGAAACGCACACTATTATATTAATATTTATAAACACAATGAGATAGTATTATTGAAACCCACAAATTAGAGTGCAAAAATGTCAACCTTCAACACAGACTCTGTTGACAATCATATGACAGTGGGTTGATTAGCCTGAAAGTATAAATAACTTTAAGTTCTCGTCATACCGGCACACGTTGTTTTAAAATTATTATGTAATATAAACCCAGTCGTTTGTCTGTCTTTTATAGAAAAAAATTGACATCTTTTATTATCCCTCACTCTGTGGCCATGCCATGTGTTCATTGTTATGAGTGTCCTACATACTTTCTCTGTCTAAGACTCTCTTACAAACCATTTCCAGGCAATACGCCAATTCAAAAACTACATAAAACCGGAAGTATACGATTGATGTTATCAACACATTCAATTTATACCGTTGAGTTTTCAACAAAAACAAGATGTGTTTGTGAAACACTATGCGCCCGGCGTCAACAAAGTTGGAAAAAGCTATTTTTAGTATAAAGGTCACAGTCAAGGTCACATGGTCATTGACCTTGGTGTTGTTTGTAAGAACTTAATTAGTGGGATATATACTAAATATGAAGTCCCTACTATGGTTCAAAAGTTATGGCAAAAAGTGGAAAAAGCTATTTTTAGTATAAAGGTCACAGTCAAGGTCACATGGTCATTTACCTTGGTGTTGTTTGAAAGAACTTAATTAGTGGGGTATGCATACTAAATATGAAGTCCCTATTTCCTATGGTTCAAAAGTTATGGCAAAAAGTGGAAAAAGCTATTTTTAGTATAAAGGTCACAGTCAAGGTCACATGGTCATTTACCTTGGTGTTGTTTGAAAGAACTTTATTAGTGGAGTATGCATACTAAATATGAAGTCCCTATCTCTTATGGTTCAAAAGTTATGGCAAAAAGTGGAATAACCTATTTCTAGCATATAGGTCACAGTCAAGGTCACAAGGTCATTGACCTTGATGTCATTTGAAGGAACTTTATTAGTGGAGTATGCATACCAAATATGAAGTCTCTATCTCTTATGGTTCAAAGGTTATGACAAACAGTGGAATAACCTATTTTTAGCATATAGGTCACAGTCAAGGTCACAAGGTCATTGACCTTGGTATCATTCGAACGAGCTGAATTAATTATTGGAGTATGCATACCAAATATGAAGTCTCTATCTCTTATATTCAAAAGTTATAACAAACAGTTGAAAAACCTATTTTTAGCATATAGGTCACATTCAAGGTCACAAGGTCATTGACCTTGATGTCATTTGAAAGAACTTTATTAGAGGAGTATGCATACTAATTATGAAGTCTCTATCTCTTATGCTTCAAAAGTTATGACAAACAGTTGAAAAACCTATTTTTAGCATATAGGTCACATTCAAGGTCACAAGGTCATTGACCTTGATGTCATTTGAAAGAACTTTATTAGAGGAGTATGCATACCAAATATGAAGTCTCTATCTCTTACGGTTCAAAAGTTTTGGCCAAGGTTAAAGTTGACGACAGATAAACAGACAAACAGACAGGACAAAAACAATATGCACCCCAAAAAAATTCGGGCGCATAATAAAAAACTTAATGGATTTCAAACTTTACTAATAAGTATCTTAGTACATGTATTTGTAATAAATCAGTCACAAATGTAGCTGTGTGAAGTACAGAACAAGTTTTTGGCATTGTCGAACATACGTACGTAATGCGAATTGTAATTTGTTGTTTGCCATAGCGACTCACTAAGCAGCCAATCAAATGACCAACATAGATTTAATAACATACAATTTTTCAGCGAGTAAATATGTGCGAGTCATTTGATTGGTTGCTTATTGAGTTGCGATGGCAAACAACAAATTACAGATCACATGCAATGCAAAAAAACTCGTTTTGTAGTACATACAGTTAAAAAATCCACTCCCAGACTCATTATGGAGTTAGAAAGAGGTACTCCTATATACATGTAACATGTCGAGACCACTAGATTTTCTGACATCAGAATAAATTTGCATGTAAATTAGCTAATATGTTTACTTTACCTACTGCTGAATGAGCCGCAATGCATTGTGGGCTACTACAAGTACCTAGCTGTGTTGAAAATTAAAGGCAACTTGAATTGTCCCTTGGAAACTTATTTTCAATTCTTTTTTTAAATTTTTGAAAGAAATATTTAAAATGATGTATAATCTTTCATTTTTAAGCTCACATTTACAAAATTTGCTTTATGAAGCCTTATATCAACTTATAATACATCAGCCTAGTATACCATTGTTCAAAGAGACGTATAAGTGCTATCGCGTCGATAATACATTGAGTTTTTTTTCACACAGTATACGTGTACATAGCTTTCACAGGTAGTATATAGGTCCTTGTTTTTAGACAGCAGGAGAAAGTGTGCAATTATTATTTGACCCCTCAATATTATCAGAAAGTGTTTTATATATAATCAAAAGTCAAAGAGTTTGTACGATATTCGAAGCAACTGTTAATCATCTAAAACAACTCCAATATTAAATGTGAGCATGGAGCAGTGTCTTCAGAATACTGTAAAACGAGAATATTTGGCGCACTACTAATTTTAGCGCCTTTGGCGCAAGAGCCCCTGAGCGCTAAAATTTATTGTGCACTAAAGGATTTCTAAAAATCATTTTTTGTGTGTGTTCAAAGCTTTTACATAAGTACATGTAAACCGGAACGCGCGATTACGTAATGTCAAAGGTCAATGGATTATATATACACACTGGCACTGCACTTGTTCGGAAGACAGAAAGATCTGTCAAATTATAATTTAATTGAACTATTGTTACCCAAGTAGTTGTTACCCGATTATTATCATTAGTATCTTCAAAGTTTGGCTTCTCGGCGTGTCAATCATCTATCGCCTCGAGGTAAACAATGCAATCAAGCATGGCGATTGAGCTTGCAGACAATTATACCTGATTAGGATTACCGTTTTATCTAAGTTATTTTCTGTCGATGCATCCATTGTTTTAATATGATTTAAATGAGTAAATACTCCATTTTTTTTAATTGAAAATAGAAATAAAAAATAAATTTTAACACTGTTTTACGTCCATGTGATAGCAACACGTACCGCGGTAAAGTTAACGAATGTTTACTGATAAACGGGAGTACTAATGTGTTTCCGTGCTTAACTAACCAAAACGTGACTAGTCAAATACGGTGAGGATAAAAAAAAAACAAATATCACATTTTACTGACAGGTGCAAGCGCTAAAATTTATTTGCGCCAATGCATTCCCACTTGCGTTTGCGCTAAAATACGTATGCGCCAAATTTTCTCGTTTTACAGTATTATCTTTCAATTTCGGTCTAATAAAGTTTTTAAGAAGCTCTACAATTTTTCCGGTTACGAGTTAAATTTTGTGCAGTAAACCAATGAAAACCACGTGTAGCCATTGAATCATAAACACGTGGTAAACTGTTATGCTTTGGGAATCTTTCACTTGATTGGAGAACGGGCGTGACGAAGACATCGTCACGTGTTGAAAATTGCCTTCCATATAAGGTAGTAGTCTCGACCTGTGTAATATCTGACTGGTATTAATATCAGTGACATACAATAGACTTCAATTGTTCTAAATCAAACTTCACGTTTTAACAAGCGTAAAAATATTTAAAACCATAAATATCAAACTAAAAAAACATATTTTTTTAAAATTACATATTTATTTCGTTTTAAAAGTGTAATTATTCTTCGGCCACATCGTCAATAGCCCTTTGGTGATCTTGACTTCACTTATCACCTGAGGGCAAACTAGCTAAAATATCACTGTAAAGTATGCTAATTTATTGTTTAAAGTTAACCAATCAGAAAGTTTGAACTCTTCAATTTTATTTTTCAAAAAAATGTTCATTACTTAAGTTTGCTATTTATGGTATTAAATAGTTTGATGTTTGTTGTTGATTTGACTCTTGATTATAAAAAATACATAAAACAACAATTAACAACATGTATGTATCTCTAATGTCTTTATGCTATACTTTATTTCTGCAAAAAGCCAGGAGCCTGTAGTGATATTCTTTTCCACGATCGACACAAAATCACATGCATATATGTTTGTTTCTTTCTGCAAAATTTTATAAAGTTGTACTACTAGCCTACTTTTACTAATAGTAATAATGTTATCCGTGTCCTTTATTAACAGGATTTGCACTTATTTACGTTTTGTAAAGTTGTGCACAAACTAAAAAGTTTCATCTACTAAGTATATTAAATAAATAGATAATATTTTTTAATCATCCTTCAGCACTAGTAAAACGTAGCAGTAACCAGGGACCTATATACTAGTATATAGGTTAACCTGTTTTTTCCGAGCGACATTATAAACTGTGCAGTATAATCGCTGCGACGAAACACTCTGCAGTAATCATAAAATAAATGCTGTACGAATAAATAAACTCAAGGTTATAATTATTCAGATAAATTCTACACTTTTCAAACCTTATATAATGACACCAACAATAGGCAAATATCAATATTTTTGTCTCAGATGATCCGCAACTTTCTTCCTCTACATAAAAAATGGCTGACGCCTCGTGATCAGATATTGGTATACCGCGCCCGATCGAAAAAATAAAAATAAAGGCAGCTGCTCTAATGATTTTATTCCTGACGGCCACAAACTGACAAAATTAATTCTGCATTTAATAATACAGAATCACTCACTACCTGAGGATGCTTCCATATAACTATAACCAATATTTGCTTTGCTGTTCTTGAGAAGAAGATTTTTTAAAAATTTTCCCTATATACTCCTATGTAAAATTTTGATCGGCCATTGTGGCCCCACCCTACCCCCGGGGGTCATGATTTGATCAAACTTGAATTTACATTACCTGAGGATGTTTCCACACGAGTTTCATCTTTCTTGGCCCAGTGGTTCTTGAGAAGAAGATTTTTAAAAATGCCATTAATTTTTTCACTAATTCATAATTATCTCCCCTTTGAGGAGAGCGTGGCCCTTCATTTGAACAAACTTGAATCCCCTTCACCCAAGGATACTTTGTACCAAGTTTGGTTGAAATTGGCCCAGTGGTTCTTGAGAAGAAGATGAAAATGTGAAAAGTTTACGACGACAACAACGACAACGACGACGACAACGACAGACAACGGACAAATTTTGATCAGAAAAGCTCACTTGAGCCTTCGGCTCAGGTGAGCTAAAAAGACCATTGTTTGTTATATGGTTTACCATTTTTCTGTGCACCCCGATGACAAAGCCTGAGAAGAGTTCAGCGGTGGCTTTGGGGGCAGGGTTTTCTGGGGTGGGTTGGAGACTTCCCATGGTAGGGACATCACTTGGTTGGCGGGAATGTGTGGGGGTGTTGTTAGCAGAGTTATCCTCCACTGTTAACGAAGTGGACATTGAGGTGGGACCATTTTCTAATTTCTGTTGAATTTTTTCTGTAAAAACACAAGAAAAGACAAGAAATTAGCATAAACATATCAAACATTGAAACATGATTTTTTTAAAGAAGATACAATAACATTTTTATATTACATATTCATACATATTTTTTTCCTACATGGTAATAATTTATCCTATGTAAGCAGTCACAGATTTACCATCATGGAAGTTCGTTACACTTAAATTGCACTTAAGTTAAAATTAAAGACTATAATTCCTCAGAATCATGTCCCACATAAAAAAGATGTTTACAGTAATACATGTATGTATATTTTTTAGAAATCAAAATTTTGGGGACATACTTGTGGCCAATCCTCTCTGAATATCATTGAGGCCTACAGAGTTTTTGGGGACGGTTCCTTTCTCCTCCTCAATGGTCATGGGTTTGATTTCCTCGTGAGGCGGGAGCTCATAGGCATACAACACTCCTCCTATCAGAGTCTTTACCTTGTGATTATCCTGTGGTAATGCCTGTAAACAAACCCAAAAATTAAAATCAATATTTTACAAAATCAGTGACTTGTTTTTTAGGGAGTAATACAATGTCAGCCAGACAATTTGTGAAATATTGTCAAAAAGACCCCAACTGAGTGTAACACCTTGACAGTGAGGATGTACTGTATACACTCGCCTATAAGTCGGTCTGCGTATAAGTCGGTTGTATTTTTGGGGGCTATTTTGAAGGGATTTAATTGCCATTGCCCCGTCTATAAGTCGATGCAACTTTTTGCCAGAATCGGCTGAGAATATTAAATCAATGCAGTGATTTCTAAACCTGGTTTCAATTCATATTTCTTGAAATGATGCTGAGATTTTATTTTAAATCATTAAACAGATAAGTAATGCATAAACCTTTGAATGCATAAAACATATATATATATATATATCCAGACTTTGTTCTTCAACAGTCGTTGGAAATAAACATGTACCGGTATATAAAATGCTACATTTCACCGTCCAGAAAAAAGTCTCTTTATGACTTGCCTATAAGTCGGACATAGAGTTTTTGACCAAAATTTAACTCCCCAAAAACCGACTTATAGACAAATAGATATGGTAGATTTTGGATTCTCTGACTATGATCTACTTATGATCCCATATTTTTTTCTTTAGTTTATATTTTACTAATTAAAAATCATTTTTTTAAAAAGATTTTTTTTTTGAGAAACTAGAATTAAGAAAGAATCTGATTTCATACTCATATCCGACCCAATACTTTTATAAACAAGAGGCCCATGGGCCTTATAGGTCACCTGAGTATCATGCCACAACTTTCCAACAATTGAATTCGATTCATGTTTTAAACTAGAGCAAGTAGAGGCCATGAAATTCTCAATTTTGAAACAGGAACCATTGCTTATCATATTTATACACTCAGCATGTTTATTTTGGTTACTTAACCACAGAGGTAGATCAGAGTAACAAAGAGAAAATGCATTTCCACTTTTAGTGAATTTCAGGGCCCCTGGGTCAGGGCTTCTTGTGTTAGGGCGGGTCCACAGTTGAGCTCCCCATACCACAGGAACCAGTGACCCTGGGGCCACATCTTTCAAAATTTTGGACATTTTTTAAAATTTTATTTCATCTTGCTGTTGATTAACATCAAAGTGCAGATTTCAAAGCATTCAATTATGTCCCCCCCCCCCAAAAGTACCACGATCTGTCCCAGGGGCCAGGAAATTAACCATTTTTGGAAGAAGCATGTTTTTTTGTCATAAATATACACTAAGCTCATTGGCATTATACCCAACAACAAAGGAAAATATTTTCAAAGAATTCATGCATTTTCACTATATAAACATTAAAGCCCCGCCCAAACACAAGAAGCCCTAACCCAGGGACCCTACAATTCAAAAATCTCAAAGAGGCATCCTTCCTCCTTATAACTATGCACATAGTTCTTTGGTTAAATACTCAGGTGCAGTAAAGAAGAGTTTTAAAGAATTTATGCATTTTCACTATATAATCAATAATCCTAACACCAGAACCCCCAACTAAGGGGCAATGAAATTCACAATTTTGGAAGAGGCAGCCTTATTCAACATAGCTATGCACTTGGTTAGTTTATTCAATGCCTATGAACAGAGAAGAAGAATTTCAAAGAATTTTTGCATTTTCACTATATAATCTATAGGGCCCCGCCCTAACACCAGAACCCCTGACCCTGGGGCAAAAAAATTCACAATTTTGGAATAGGCACTCTTGCTCATCATAACTATGTACTTAGTTAGTTTATTTAATACCCAGAAGCAGAGAAGAAGATTTTCAAAGAATAAATGCATTTTCACTATATAACCAATAGAGTCCCGCCCTAACACCAAAACCCTTGACCCTGGGGTCATAAAATTCACAATTTTGGAAGAGGCAGTCATTTTCAACTTACCTATGCACTTGGTTAGTTTATTTAATGCCCAGGAGCAGAAAAGAAGAATTTCAAAGAAATAATGCATTTTCACTATATAACCTGTTTAGCCCCGCCCTAGCACTAGAACCCCTGACCCTGGGGCCATGAATTTCAAAATTTTGGTAGAGGACTCAATGCTGATTACAATCACACCAACAGTTTGACTGCTTGATGTCCAGGAGTAAAGAAGAAGATTTTTAAAGATTGCACTACTTTTAGTGGTTTTTGCCCCCCCCCCAGGCCCCAGGGGGGGGCAGGGACCATGAAATTCACAATTTTTGTTCCCCTTCACCCATAGATGCTATATGCCAAATTTGGTTGAAATTGGTTCAGTGGTTTCAGAGAAGAAGTTAAAAATGTTCAAATGTTAACGCACGACGAACGACGACGGACAAAAACAGATAGCAATAGGTCACCTGAGTTTACTCAGGTGACCTAAAGAGTCAAAGTTTGAATTTTCAATCTTCCTATCACAAAGGTGCATAAATGGTGATATTAATACTATATATTATTTCATTAATAATTATATTAAGCAATGTTTACATTTTCATATTTGTAAACAATTTTTTCCAGAAATAGAACTGTCAACAAGTAGGTGACCATTACAAACAGGAGTCAGAGACCATTATTATCTAAAATCCCAATGAACCTTTTTTGAATTATCAGTGTTATTATGTCACCAAATAAAAGACCGTGAGGTTCAACTTAATGAACCTGAGGTATTAACCAGCGATTAGAACCAACTTTTATCGGTCACTCTTCAAACTGTGGAACACTTTCTAATCATGACGTAATTTTCCCCGACTACCAGAAGTGGACAAGGCAGGATATTGAGCGACCAACAAGTGCTGTGTAAATTCTAAGAGTAATCATAAACGAACACTAAATCCTCCCGTTACAAACATCCTAATCGTGAGACGGCATGAAATCGGGAGTCTCTTTTTAACAAATCAGCACTAATCTCCATTTTGTTCAACAACAACAGATGGTTTTGAATGACACTCTGGAAATGGCCATTTGTTTTGGAAATTGATATGGGATGGCCATAAACAGTTTCATAATCTACAAATAGAGTGGCATTTTACTAAGGTCAAGATTGTGATAAATGTTTTATGTCTGGATATGAGTAGGTTCATTTTCCTATGAATTGATGAATACAAAATCAGCATGAGAACAACAACAATTACTTTAAAGGATATTATATTGGTAAACTTCCTATGACAAAGCATAACTGCATGTCTTTGATTGATAAGTCAGAAAACCGTAATTATCTTCATATTGCATTTTAAGCATGATTAAATGAACAGATCTTATGAAAAAAAAAAATTTTTGTGGTGTTTTAGCATAGCTTTGAATTGTAGATTTTTTTTTTAAAGAAGTGAAAATCAATGAAAGCTCTGCTTTATATTGATAAAGAACTATTCTAATTTTTTTTTCAAAAAGTATTTATACCAATTTAGGAAATTGTACCAAAAAATGTACTTCTGATCTAATTATTGCTAACAGGGGGAAAAAATAAAACTTCTCAAATCTGAATGAATTTTGCACAATACATATACATGAGTAGATATGAAACATTTTTCCAGAAATACCCAAATATATGAAAACTTACTATATGTGACCCAGCTAACTTTACAAACTATTAAGAAATTAAAAATCACTCCAATTTTGCATTGTCTGATTCAAATAAATAATATGTTAATTAAGGCTCCTCCCACTTTCCATTCATAAAACTTTGAGACAGCCCTATTTATTTCATAACTCAATCCAGAGCCATATGTTCCTGTCAATCTTTGTCTATCATCTCCTGATACTCCAATACTTTTAAGGAACCCCAAAAGTCAACAATTTTGTCAAATAGGAAGTTTATGAAGAGAATGAAATTAGCTGTTATCAAGCTACTGTGAAACTACTGACTGGAAACATAACTTATATTTTAGCAAAAAGGTATGTCAAATACTTCTCATTTTCATTTTAAAAACATTATTGCCCATGATTTAAATTTTTTTCTTTATTACTGTTCAATTTCAACTTATTCTTCTGAAACTTGACAATGCTGAAAAATCCAGTTCTAGATTTCTTTATTTAACATTTCTGAAAAGAAAATTGTATCTCAAAAGCATGCTCCACTTTGTGAAGTACATCTTTATCAAAGGGAATCTTTAATATATTTTGTCTCTTGAATATGCATTTTACTCATGGCCTTTTTCCACTTAATAATATTTTCATTTATCAGATCTAAGAATCACTTAAAAATGACAACCCGGGAAGCAGGCACAACAGAGAACATTCTTAATTCAACACTGACGACAATAATAAACACATCTACATCTGCGAATGACACCTCCACCTCATCTGTGGACATATACTATGATCCACTCCCCTGTTACTCCTTATATTGTATCTTTGAATTAAGATACAGACAAGAGTACTACACCATTCTGATGTGCATATCCATCATGCTTGGAATTCTGGGAAGTGTGGGCTTCATGGGTAACAGCCTCGTTTTGATTGTCCTGCTGAAAGCCAAGATGAAGCAGACGTCCATTTATTTCATGCTCATGTTGTGCATTCTGGATCTCATCGCCTGTGCCGTGGTCATCCCGGGAATTGTCGTCACAGAATGGCATTTCCCCTTCACCAGCGACTTCCTATGTAAGCTCTGGGAAGGAGTTCGCTTTTTCACCATTCCTACCTCAGCCATGGTTTTGGTGGCCATTGCTTTTGAGAGATGTGTTGTGATCTGCTTTGCTCCTAGACGAGTTTCAAAGAACATGACCTTTCTGATTATTTTGGTGATTTTTATATTTGGTGCATGTCTCGGGGTCCCCCCAGCACTGGGTATGGGTGTTTATTCTGGGAATGGATTCTATTTAGGGTACTGCATTACCAACTACCAGTATCTCTCCTTGGACTCCCTGACAAAATACTGGCTTGGAATAACCTCCATCTTCATCCTCATGATAATCAGCATAATCATCTTCTACTCCTCCATTTTCTTTACTGTCTTGATTCAAAACAGAAAATGGAACAAGATCCAATCTCAGCAGACACAGACAGCTACATGTAAAATGGCAGAAAATTGCAAAGACTTACGCAGAAAATCATCTACTTCAGACATCATGTTCGCAACAAGAGCAAGTGAGAAACTGCTTAAAATTCCCAAGAACCAAAAATTGTCTGAGATAACCACACCAATAGAAAATTTTGAACTCCCTTCTGGTGATTATCCAGACACCCAAATTGAGAATATTGGAGAAGAAAATGATCCATTCACAGACCCATCTGAGGAAATGTCTAAGTACGGTTCCAAAACTGTGGAAAAGACTATGAAAATACGAAATGTGAAAATATCCCCTGGCACTTTGCCTGACAATAATGCATTAATGAAATCAAATTCCATACCTTCCACTTCAAAGAGCATTGTTCCTTTCACAAATTCAACTGACACAAATTCTATTAAGCAAAAATCTTCAAGTGTTGAAAACTGGGTGAAAAAACAATCTCTGAAAATAATGCCCACTATTCCCGATGACCAAAAAGTGGACACTAAAACAAATTCCATGCCTTCAACTTCCCAAAATCTAACCAACAAAGTTCAAAGCAGAAATCCTGCTATAAAGACCTCCAGGAAAATGCACATAAAAACAACCCAAGTTCTCTTCACTGTGACAGTGGTGTATATAGTGTCTTTTTTGCCTACATTTCTCATTGCCAATAATCTGCTCCCAGAATTCAAAGGAAGCAGAGTTATTTACCTTATGTACTTCCTGAACAATACTGCTAACCCCATTATTTATTCTTTTATGAATCCTCAATTTCGCAAGGAAGTGTGGAAATTTCTCAAATGTAAATCTAGATAGCTTAATATTTAAAGGGAAAAAAATGTGATATGGATATTACATGTATTTATAATAAAGAAACCAAACCAATCTTTATCATACTTTAAATACAATATAAGAACTGGAATTACTAAGCATTAAGATTAAATACTGCTAGTACTAGGGCTGGGTATTGGCTGGAAATTTCGTATTGCAATATTTCAAAATGAACTGCAATATTTTCAATGAGAGTTAAAATGATCTTTTCTTAATTGTCTTATTAACCTCCCTCTATAAGTAATGTATATAAAACTATAATAGATACATTGTTACAATTATTTTGTTGTTTAATTCACTACTGTTATGGAAAGAAATGCAACTATACAACAACAACTTTACCATTTTGGACTGTTTGGCATGATTGAAACATTTCTAATATTCTAAATTTCATATTTTACCCAGGAAATCTGAAGCAGTTTCTTGGAATATTGATAGTGGAAAAACATATCACATTACGATAATTTTTGTTAATGAATTGCAATATACCGGAATATCGATGTGCAGCCCTAGCTAGTACATACATTTTCACATTGTGAAGATGCAAAGCTATTCATATTTTAATATTTACATTTCCAAATATGTTTCCTTAAGATTCCATGCCAGAGTATTGTACATTTTCTCATGAACTGCAACGGATAAGCATGAATATCTCAATTTTTACGTCATAATTCCGCACTTGACATCAAAACTATACTAATAGTGCAAACTGTTTTGCTTTATACATGTTCATGATAGATAAACTGGGGCACCTTATCAGAAAAATAATGTAAGACCAGTATTGAACTTTAAACAATGGCGGCTTCGCGATTTGGCTTATACTGAATTACGGATGTATATATATATGTATTTAAATAATTTGCATGGTCCCCTGAATTTCAATATATATCCAGAGTAGGCTGTATTACCCCCATAATTAGTCTTAATTGGGTGCAATTTAGTAAATTCCTACTAGCCATGAAGGTTGATGCTTCAACAAGGTTTTTATGGCTCTTAGTTAAAGTAGGTCACTGATCCAGACGTGTATATGACAATAGTCCATCAAATGCTCTCTCCTACACAAAAGTCAGTGCCGATTTACTGCTTAGATTGAAGATTCTGGCGTTCAGAATAATAAGTGATGTGCTACTCGCGATGAAGTACATGTAGTTCATAAAGGACATGTAACTGGGATTAAAATTACCCTGGCTAATGCTCAAATGATCTTAGACTCAATTATCTGAATAAACACTATTCAGAAGTCTCTGGTGAAACTAAGACTCTACTGCTTTTTGTTAAGATTATTTAGAATTGGTTTTTCATCTATGAGACATGATTTATACACCTTTATATATTCCTAAACAAAAAGTAAACAAACTGTCTGACCTTGACAATTGGTCCCATGATTTCCACAAACAGGATCTGTCCTGGAGGAATTCCTGTCAAACTACTGAGCTCCTTCTTCAGAGCTTTGTATTTTTCATCCATGTTGAGTCGAATGCCGTATTTGACAGGCACAGATCCATCCAGTCTTGTTACTATGAAAATAGAACAGTCATGTAGCACCTAATATAAGAAATCTTAATTTTCATAAATGAAACAATTTGTATCCTAAATGTGACCAAAATTAATCAAGAGATACAGTATGCAATTTTTCCTTTACTCGTGTGTAAAGTGAATATGGCATTACACCTACTGTCAAAATTTGTTTTGGAAGCTGTTTAACAGATTGTGGGGTGTAAAGTTGGCATTATGATTTACATGTTGATATGTGCATGTATATCGTATGGAAAAGTCATATTTTTAATAATTGATGGTTAAGTGAACATACTATAGCTAAAAATCTATTGTCGACTTTCAAGATATGATTGTACATAAAACAACACTTTCACCTAATAAAATTGTCAAGTTTTGGAAGAAGCATACTTTACAGAGGACTTACATAGTGCTAAAATTTCCTCTATACATTTTCAAAACTTTATATAATATGTGAATGTAAGTTGCAAAATTGAAAACAAATGCCTGAGAATTAGCAAATATGACCTACCTATAACTTCTAGATGAATACAGCTGTCCATGGGAAGGGGGAGAGAGAGGTAGTTAAATGGGTCAAAACGGACACTCATGTGTCCACATTCTTTACAGCGCACTTGGGACTTGAGTTGGCCATGGAAGAGATCAACAATTATGGACTGGTTTCTCCGTAAGTGGTTTTCCCATGCCTGAAATGCACAGAATAACATTGAAGAAACAATGTCATTTAGAATTCTTTTCTTGAACAATGGATAGCAGTTTAATACAATGTGACTTCCACATATACATGTACATTTACAATATTTTTGAGTTACTTTGCAAACTCTATATTTTGAAGGTCATTTATACATTTACAGTAAAACATGCTTACAGCGAACATGCTCATCATGAATTAATGCTTATAACGAAGTGATTTTCACTCCATGCAACTATTAAAATAATATATTGTTCACTTCACAGAAATAACGAATTATGCTAATAACAAAGCAAAAACATCCATCCCTGGAGCTTCGTTACATGTCTATTATACTGTACATGTAATTGTTATGATTCCCCTGATCAGTCCCGCCTTACCTCCTCAGCCACCACTTCATCCTGTCTGCCATCACTGTCCTTCAGTTCTACGTAAGGTTTTACATGAACCCTGTGTAAGGATATACAGACCTATTACATGTACAAACTATTCCATTAACAACAACAACAACAATCTAAAAATTGGACAACTTCAAACTACAGTCAAACTTGTTTTAAGAGGCCACCTTTAGGAAGTCTGGAAACTGGCCACTTAAGACAGGTGGCCTCTTATTCCAGTTTGTCCTCCAAAAGGACATTCGGTCAATAAATAAACAACATTAAGCACTACAGTTGAATTAAATAATCATAATTAAACGGGTCAATTTCACAAAAGCTGTTTATGTGTATATATAATAATTCAAGCTCATTTAAAAAGAATATTAAAGAATTCCAAATGTTTAGGTTTTGTGCATGTTTCTTTTCCTACATAATTAGTTAAAAATCTTGCATTCATCAGTGTGCTTTTGTTACATTAAAATATTAAATTCTTTTAATTTTCATTTGAAGAAATACATACAGTGCCTGACTATTATCCCTTTTTTATAAAGAAAAAAAATACACAAAAATACAGTTTAATGGTAAATAAATTAAAGCATAGAAATTAAGAATACGTTCACTTTCATGAGTTAAAAAATGGTCAGCAGTATAACAACACCCCCCCCCTCCAACTTAATTAATCGGTAATTAACTTACTTGCTTATGTTTTTAAAGTCTTATTAATCTTATTGTTTATAAAGCTTTATAAAAGAATTTCTATGTAACATACACAGACATACAAATGAAATTAACCACTTGACCAGAGAGATGTATTTACGCAGTTGAAAATCATTCCATAACACAGGTGTCAAATGCAGTAGAGCGTAACTAATCCCAATTGATCGTCTCTTGATAGTGAAATTCACGAGATAATCATGGCATATGAAGCACTTTGTTTTCACAAGAGTAGCAATTAGGGCTTCTACATGGAATCAAAATCTAAAAGGTGTGAATTTCTTTAGCTAGAGAAAAGTATCAATTGTAATTAAATTCTTTCAATTTTTCAATCGGCGATCTTGAAAAATAATTACAAATTGATCTAACAGGATATTTTATTCCATAAACACAAACAGAGTTCAGCGTATATCTAAAAGCAATTTGTTTAATTGCATTAATAGGTTAAATTGACTATCGAGGATATAATTACCCAAGCCAATGCGTTTAAAATATGTGATAGGATCGCAACAAGTGACGAAATGGCCGCCTATTACAGTGTCCATAAGGCTGTTGGGGGAGGATTTGAGTGGCCGCTGGCCGCGTTACACAGGTGGCCGTTTATTCCAGTTAAAATATATAGTAAAAGTCGTCAGGGGGAAGAGAAAGTGGCCGCTGACCGCGAGTGGCCGTTGATTTCGGGTGGCCGCTAAGACAAGTTTGACTGTATTTTGATAAAAATCTAAAAATTGCACATTTTTAAACATAGGTAATCAGAGATTACAGAGCTCACCTCAACGAATGTTGTCTTTAAGTAAGGCAAAGTCACACAATTAACCAACAAGAAGTGTACATTCCAAAATTAAAATATTTAAGCAATTTTAATCTGATTTTGAAATAGAACTACATAAAAAATTTAAACTAGTTATTCTTCATGAAAATGTAATTAAAATCCAGCATCTGAAGCAAATTTGAGAGTTTTCATCTCTTGATGCAACATTTGTGCAAGTTTGGTTTATACAATGTTATATAAGCCTTATAGTTTTTTGGTAATAGACCTGCACCCATTACTTTTACCTGGTCTATTATCTGAAAATGTAAGTCGAATTCAGCATCCGAAGCAAGTCCATTAGTGTGCATCCTAAGATGTATCATCCATGCAAGTTTGCTCATTATAGGGCTCATAGTTAATTGGAAATGAAACATGCATCAAAAACTAACATTTTCACTCATCAACAAAAAGTAGGTCAGATTCATCATCCGAAGCAAGCCCAGTAGTTTGCATCCTTATATGTATCATCCACGCAAGTTTGGTCATTTAAGAACTCATACTTACTTGGAAATGAATCATGCACCAAAAACTTTAACCTATTCACTCAACTGGAAAATGTAGGTCAGATACAGCATCCGAAGCAAGCCTGGTAGTATACATCCTTATATGTATAATCCATGCTAGTTTGGCCAACATAGGGCTTATAGTTACTTGGAAATGAAACCTGCACCAAAAACTTTAACTTGTTCACTGAACCGGAAAATGTAGGTCAGATTCAGCATCCGAAGCAAGCCCAGTAGTATGCATCCTTAGATATATCATCCATGCAAGTTTGGTCAACATAGGGCTTATAGTTACTTGGAAATGACACCTGCACCAAAAAACTTTAATCTGTTCACTCAACCGTAAAATGTAGGTCAGATTCAGCATCCGAAGCAAGCCTGGTAGTATGCATCCGTAGATGTATCATCCATGCAAGTTTGGTCTACATAGGGCTTATAGTTACTTGGAAATGAAACCTGCACCAAAAACTTTAACTTGTTCACTCAACCGTAAAATGTAGGTCAGATTCAGCATCCGAAGCAAGCCTGGTAGTATGCATCCTTAGATGTATCATCCATGCAAGTTTGGTCAACATAGGGCTTATAGTTACTTGGAAATGAAACCTACACCAAAAACTGCACCAAAAATGTTAACCTGCTCCAAAAACATTAACCTGGTCATTCCTTTGCTGAAATTGCAGCATCTGAAACTTTGACTGGTACAATGAAACACACTAGAATCACCTTCCATGCTTGTCTAATCAATATAGGACACAGAAGTACTTAAAAAGAAAACTGCTCCAAAAAACTTAACTTTAACCTGGGACGCCGACACCGACGCCGAGGGTATTACATAAGCTCCCCCAACTTCGTTGAGGTGAGCTAAAAACTATTCTGATATTAGCAAAGAAAGAAAATAAGAATGTTTACACATTAAAAAAAATCACTCCGAATAAAAAAATTACAATAGACATACAGTCAAACTTGTTTTAAGAGGCCACCTTTGGGAAGTCTGAAAACTGGCCACTTAAGACAGGTGGCCTCTTATTCCAGTTTGCCCTCGAAAAAGACATTCGGGCAATGAATAAACAACATTAAGCACTATAGTTAAATTAATTAATCAAATAATAAAACAAGTCAATTTAACAAAGCCTTTTTATGTGTATATATAATAATTCAAGCTCAATAAAAAAAAAAACTGTTAAAAAGAATTACGATTTTTTAAAGTTTTGTGCGTGTTTCTGTTCCTACATATTAGTTAAACAAGAAATACATACAGTGCCTGACTACAATCCTTTTTATAAAGAAAAAAATTACATAACAATACAGTTTAATGGTAAATAAAATAAAGCATAGAAATTTAAGTAAGAATATGTCAATAAAAATTTCACTTGCATATGTTCAAAAACGTGCTCAAAAATAGTCAGCAGTGTAACACACCCCCCCACCCACCCCCCCAAAAAATTAATTCATCGGCAATTAACTTATAAACTTAAGTCTAGTAAATTTTATTGTTTATAAAGCTGTCAGAATTTTTATGTAACATACACAGACACACAAATAAAATTAACCAGTTGACCAGAGATGTATTGACGCAGTTGAAAATCATTCCATAACACAGGTGTCATATGCAGTAGAGCGTGACTAATCCCTATCGATGTCTCCTGATAGTGAAATTCACGAGATAATCATGCCAAGTGAAGCACTTTGTTTTCACAAGAGTAGCAATTAGGGCTTCTACATGGAATTAAAATCTAAAAGGTGTGAATTTCTTTAGGTAGGGTAGAGGAGAGTATCAATTGTATTTAAATTCTTTTTATTTTTCAATCGGCGATCTTAAAAAATTATTACAAATTGATCAATCATATAGTAACAGTTTTTTTTCATAAACACAAAGTTCAGTGTATCTATTAGTAATTTGTTTAATTGCATTAATAGCTAGGTTAAATTGGCTATCGGGATATATTTACCCAAGCGAATGAGTTTAAAAGACATAACAGAATCGCAACAAGTGACGAAATGGCCGCCTATTACAGTGTCAATCAGGTTGTTGGGGGGAGGATTTGGGTGGCCGCTGGCCACTTTACACAGGTGGCCGTTTATTCCAGTTAAAATATATAGGAAAAATCGTCGGGGGGAACTGAGAGTGGCCGCTGAACGCGAGTGGCCGTTGATTTCGGGTGGCCGCTAAGACAAGTTTGACTGTATATATTCAGTAAAAATATAAAATAAAATAATGAATTCCATAAAGTATACATTGTCTGTTCTCACCTGTTGAGATCCTCATGGAGACCATCTAAAAGAAAGCTAAGTAATTCCTGAGAGTCGTGCTGTTGAAAGCCATTAAAACGTGGTGCATATTTACCAATGGTCCACTGCAACATAAAATTTTTGTGATGCAATACATTTGACAACAAAAATTGACATGACCAAAAGACATGATATGCATGTGTCATTCCTTACTGTGTAAGTAACATTAGTTTGAATTTGATAGGAGCAAAGGTTATGTAATCTTACTCAGAGTTTATGAGGAGACATGGTTTTGTAATATTACTTGGAGTTAAAGAGGAGCTATGGTTTTGTTAACTTACTCAGAGTTTAAGAGGAGCTATGGTTTTGTAATCTTAATTGGTGTTTAAGAGGAGCTATGGTTTTGAGGTATTATGGTTTTGTTAGCTCACTCGTAGTTAAGGGTAGCTATGGTTTGAGGAGCTACGGTTTTGTTAACTTACTCGTAGTTTAAGAGGAGCTATGGTTTTGGAGGTTCCACTCCACAGATCCTTGACTAGTTCTCCGTATCTTTGAGCAATATGTCCCTTCATCCCAAGTGGATTAGACCTGCATAGAAATCATGATCATCACATTCAAAATATGTAATTTGTGGATAATCTGAACCATCTTGGTGTTAATTTTAACAGAAAAATATAATTCAGTTGCTCACCTGTTAAGTTCAAACAGATGTAGTCCTCCAATAAAATACTGAGTTAAAGGCCAAGTGTTAGACACACACTGTACAGCAGCATTCATAAAACAAGTGTTTCCTAAATTGTTAAGACCTGTAGCTCCTTTCTGGGTGGGTACTATAAAGACAAAATAAAATTAATTATTTCATGTTATCTGCAGATCACTAGTGTAAAACTTTTTTTTATATTCTAATTCCATAAAACAAAAATGATTTTACCTATAAATTTACATGTACATGTTTACTTCATTTTTAAAAAAAAATCTACAACATTTTTATATAAAGTAACTGATGAAGAATAATATGAACCTTACCTTGTTCTTTCCGACATGTTTTATTTTTTGCCAGCTGAGACATTTCTTCAGGCCATGTCAAGTCCTTGTTTCGGACTGAAATTAATAGTTTTGTAACCTAATTACCTTTTAAAGCTCAATTTACATAAGAAAGCTCAATGTACATAAGAATTAACCTCACAGAGAAGAAAAACCAAGACTGAAGCATCATGTATCACAAATCAAGTCTTTTCAATCAAAACTTACCCTCTATCAATAGAGACTGGTTTTCTTCTACTCCACAATCCTCTACTGTCATGGATTCATCTTCTAGGAGTGTCATGCTCTGTATAATTAAAATAAATTCAGGTGATATTAAAGCTAATTTCCGCAATGTTCTGATGTAACTTCTGGCCATTAGAAAAAGGGGATGATCTAAACAGATGCTTGAATTATACACAGCTTTATTTTTAGAAGCAAACACATGGGGTACTAAGAATGAATCTGACACTTCTGCAGTAATCTTGCACAAAAAACATCTGCTTTAAATTATTGATTCTCCTGAAGCATTTTCATTTAAATAAACACTCCTTATTTTACTATGAGGAAAATCCAGTTTAGTGAATTGAAAATAAGGTACAGGGACCACTTACTGATTATAAGATTTCCTTATACTATAAACAAGAAACAAAAATTTTAACAAAGATGAATGTCACTTACATCATCTTTACTTCCGATTTTCCATAACCTGATGTCCTCCCTGACAAATCGGACTTTGGTACAGAGAAATTCATACACCTGCTGTATGGTGTGTTGCTTGCTGAAGGTTGCTGTGAAAGCAACATAGCGCCTCGGTATAGGCGGTGCACTGGAGACGTAGTTTGTCATGCCTATAGAGAGTTCCAAAAGTTATGTGTAATTCTATCCTCATATAAATTAATCAAATGAATAATCATACTTTTTCTGCAAGCAAATTAATTCCCTTAAAGCACAATACTCTAGATTCTATATTTTACGCAAGTACTTGATATAGCAAAATTGTTCTTTGGCATCAAATCAAGATTAATAATTTGTGAATGGAGGGTTGAAGAAGATTTTATATTGTTTTAGCACAAGGAAAATAAAACTATTTTTGTGAGCTGTACTTCTTGCAAAATAACACAATAATAAATTCCCCTCAAATATTTAGAAATTTACAGTTCCCCTAACTGGCTAATGAATACTTACTTAGTGCCATGCCCCCGATTCCAGACATGACCCCTGAGAATGAGGTGGGGTTGGGACGTTGAGGAACCACCTGGTGTCGTAACAGCTTCACCGTCACAGGGTACAGCTCCAGCTCCGGACTGCCATTGTTATTCTTAGAAGCAATCACCTAATTAACATAATTTGCAAATAAATTTTATATTGGGAGAAATGTACTCATTATCTTGAAGTCAGTGGGACAAAGTACAAACTTCAAGATGTATTGGACTTTAGGGTATGAAGGTTAAAACATGTAAAGAAAAAGAATTTAGGAATTCATGGTATTCCAGATATCAATGTTCAAAATACCAGAGATGAGCTGTTTTTTAGAACTTACGGTTCTGGGTAGAGCGATATTTCCTCCATACCAGGTTGACAGTGATCGCCATATGACCTCAGGCACCAACTCAAAATCCTTACCCCTCACCAGCATAGTGTCCCTCCGTAGTCTGCCTCCCTCATTGGTCAGACTTATAACCTACAACCCCGAAACATGTACATTTATTCAATAACAAAAAACACATTTGAGTATTAATTCTTCTACATCATAATTTTTCACAAGTTTTTGGAGGTAAAACAATTTATTGAACTGTCAGATTGAAAAAAAAGATAGCTTTGAATTTTTTTGGATTTTTAAAATAAAATCATTTTCTAATCACCTCTAAATACACATATTTCTATTTATAAACTCTTTCTTCTTTTGCGTGAATTATTTTCCTGATATTGATAATTTCACCCATTTTTTTCTGAAGCCAAAGTGGCAGAAATAAAATAAATCTAAGGTAATTCTCAAAACAGTACTTTACCTTTGAATTGTTTGGAGTAATAAGATTAGTGTTATCAATTGGCCCAGGTTTCACAGGTTGAGAATTGGTCTGCTGAAGTCCTTTCTTGCGGAGCTTGGGGGAGGGGCCTGGACTAACACTAGTGAGTCCATTAGAGTCTGAGGCAGAAAGACAAGTCTTGATTGGACTGCTGCATGCCGACTGGGATCTTTGTGGGATTGTGCTGGATTTGAAACCACCATTAATTGAGGTGTTGTATTCAGAGTTCTTTCCCTTTGTTATCATATTCACAATTATCACTGAGTCGTCGTCCCAGGGTAGGGCTTTGGAGGAGTGCTTGCTTTTGGTGATTTTGTGCATAGCTTCTGTTCCATTCATTCGGACCTGTTCTCCACTGTCTAGTCTGCCATTTGACATCTGGATCTGAAATCAAGAAAAATTTCTCTAACCAAAAAAGTACATATTCATGTACACTTTTGGTATAAAGTAGGGACAGCAATCGATTACAGAATGGGTAATTTCTTAATCGCAAGATGTCCCAAGCAATTGAATGGTTAATCATATAAAATACACAAAGTATTTTTTTTTCAATTAAAAAAACTCAAAACTAAGTCTTGGCTTGGTCAACTTTTAATTTTTTGTCATGTCTAATCAAATTTTCACAAGTTTTCAATCATGCAATAAGTTTTAAAATACTTATAATTCAACCAAGAAATAAATGAAATGCATAAGAAAGATGGCAAAACTTAACAGTAACATTATAAGTTTCATTTTAAGGTTTATAACATACCGGAGGTTGGACATATTCAATCCAGGAATTCCACCATGTCATGCTGATCAGGTACCACACCTGTCCTATCTCAAAACTCTTCTTAGATTCTCGCTGGAGCCACTGTCTGCAAGTGTTAAAAAATTATTAATCTGCCCTCCTGACCTAAAATATTTTCTTGTATTACTTCACCTACAATGTCCCAAGTTTTTAACAAGAGAATCCTGGTCCACAATCCTCACCCAAGTCATTTTTTTGCTCCTTACATATACAAGTAAGTTGTAGCTAAAAGAAACCTCAAGTGCGTAGCTAAGCCGAAGTATTTATTTTTTTCACTAAATTCTTGTTTTTACATATCAAGTAGATAAATATCCTTTATTGGAAAAGTTGTTAATTTTTTTTTTTTACAGTTGTGCTTAGAATCCTTCCCTGAAGACAAAATAATGAAGTCTTCAATAGAAAAGATAAAATTCTATAAAAATACTCAAGGGAGTACAAGTATGTCTCTCATGCAGTATCTCTATTTGTCCGTCAGAACCTGATGTAGGAACTGCATTAAAGTACATGTATAAAAGACATGCTTTTACAAGAAACAAGGTACGAGAATAATTGAGCTACATTTTCTCACCTCATCATCCTGAATCCCCTTAAAAAAAAGTATTATATGAAATTTGGTTCCAAATTACATTGGTTTCATTTTTTCTTACCCAGTTTCTTGAGAGGATTTTGAAATGAAACCAAACTAATTACAATATTATTTAATTATTATCATCCCTTGAAACAGGTTTTAGACAAGTTTTTGAGTGCACTTTAGTTCTTTTCACCAGGGATGATTGGTCTTATAACCAGGGAAGCACTGTATACAGTGAAAATTTCACCACCATTTTATTTTCGCCCCTTTCGCCCATACCTCGGTTGAGCGAATTTAAAACGGGGCGAATTCAAAGAATACAGTATAATTTCTTAAACAAAAGTGTGACAGGGTGAATTTTAAGATGCGGCAAAATTATTTGCAAGAGTGAAAGAATGAAACTATTAATTTAATAGTATAAATAAGTTTGTAAATGAGTAAATTCTTACTTGATTATCTCCCCTTCCTCTTCCTTTGTTTGAGGTTTGAGACCCATAACCAAATGGCATATCTTAACAAAGAAAAAATATTGTATATTATTACTTTACTCTATAAAAATCAAATTTACATTGGTATTTCTTTTATGTACATGTGTTTTTTTTTTCTTTTATTGATTAAAAACTGTCAGAAAAGTTACAATAATTTGATGTAAATATGAAATGATCAGAAAAATTGAAACCACCTGACTGAGTAAATCTAGGAAATTGTCTGCCAGTGTGTTGTTGACTGTCCATACTAAATATTCTGCCTGAGTTAAACACCCGTCCTGTTAAAAACAAGCATTTTTTGTAAATTACATAAAATCTAAACAACTGCATGAAAAGAACAGATGGAGCTACAGCCCTCCTTCCAGGAAAAGCAATGGATTTAGTTAAAACAAAAAACTATATGTATGTGAGATAAAAAATAATATTAATATAAACATTTAGTGAATTGCTGTAATATTATCAATTAAACAAATGTATTTATTACAGAAAAGTAAAATGTTTTCACCTCATAAAAAAGATCTAAATACAGAACTTTTTTTTATTCCAGGTAAGCCCTATTGATTTTTCTTTATTGCATGATGACAATTTTATGACTTTCAATTGATCAATAATGGTATTCATGTAACAGATCTTAATTAAAGTTTAAGTAGAGCTCTTTTTCCAAGCATTTGTCAATATATCAGAGATATGGATTCCAATAAATGTCCCTGAAATAAACGCCGTGAATTGTTTACCTTGTCCCCGTCGTGACTCGCCAGGATCTCTTTGGCGACAAGTTCTGGGTCCATGTTATAGAATGGATCACACTCCTATTAAATAATTCAATATCAAATGAAAATGACTCAAAATGCTTCAACTTTTCATTCAGTATACTTTCTCTCATCATCTCACAATTAATTAATATGCACATTATGATATCTTACAATCTATATTTTTGGTTTTTGAGCTAGACAACACTTGCACCTTATTTTGCTCTTTCCATCATCTTTATCTACATGTACATGTGCTTGTGTTAAAGATTTAAAGAGGTATATGATTGTGTAGTTTCTATGACAGCATAATACTCAATCTTTTTCATTTCTTTTCATTTGTTGACCTACAATATAATTGATTAGAAAGGTTACTATGGTTACCATTGTGTTTGTTGGTTGGTTCTCCTGCCGTATTCTCAGTAAAGCCTTGACCATTTGTACTAGTTCCCTCTCACATAGCTTTCCATCATGGTTAATATCGAACACTTTAAAGCAAACTAAATTGAAGCAAAAATATTACAAAATAAGATATTTTCAGTTTTTGAACAATGTTTTTAATAAATACGGGTAAAAAATGGAAGTAGTAAATATAGCTCATATTTTTCTTCCTGATGTAAACTTGCTATACTCATGTTGCATTATTCTCTTCATTTTTCCATCGAAAACATGAAATAAGGCTTTCCTTATAGTAATGCACTTTATTTTAAGAATTGAAAAATCTGAACTGTTTACATTTTTGTCTCTCAGTGCCTGGCCCTCTACAGCAAGCTGAAATTCCGCAAGCCATCTCTTTAAAGTCTATGTGGTTATCTCGGTTTTCATCAAATGCGTGGAAAAGGCCTACAAGCAAATGGTTAATTGACATCCAAATTCCATCACATAAAAGGAACAAGAATTGCATCACATAAATGTTTAATATATCTTCCTTGATTCCGTATGATATGAGTAATTCATTTATAGAAAATGCAAGGTTTTCTGACATTATGAAATATGTCAATCCCATCCTACTAAAATTTCAATTTTTATACTTAAGTTAATTATGAATTATTTGTCCTTCTTTTCAACAAAGGAAGTCTGTCATTAAAATCTGCAAATGTGAATTACTAGGTAGACATTAATTAGACCATTGACTTTTTTCCCCTCACCTTGTTAAACAAGGAAGCTAGCTCACAAATGAAACTTTAATCATCAAACTAGTACTGTGTTTTTTCTTTACTCCATTGATACAAAAGGAGATTCTAACCTTACCATCAAGTTCTAGAGATTCTAACCTTACCATCAAGTCGTAGACTCTAACATATTTAATTAAGATCAAGGACAAATGACTCCCATAGAACCATTAGAGGGGAGTGCATATACCCACGGTACGTTTACTCACTTTCACAAATAGCCTCTGGCACTGGTGGGCAGACCATGGCCTTGAATGTGTCAAGGTCAAACTTCCCACTTTTGGATTGAGACTTCAGAGCCCAGTACCTTTTCTCTAGTTCACTAATGTCTGTCTCTTCCACTGTAAACAAACCACGTATAATATCCATGTATATTTTGCATCCTTTTTTGTTTCAATTTTTTGAAATCCATTAACAATGTCCAACTGAACTTTGGCTTCTTGACCACTGATATCTTAACTACCGTCGAAATATAAATGTGAGCTAGAAGTTCCAACTTATCTTTTTTATAAGTATTTTATCTTCTATATCTCAAATCCTTAGATATCTGAGAGTTTTTTCATAATCCCTTCGAGTTTGAGATATCAAGAATTAATTGCATTTACATACTGTAATATGAATCATACAGAGGCAGGTATGAATGAGACTTCCAGTACTTACAGTGTGTGACTCCAGCCAGAGTCTGATAGAAAGTGGGTGTGTCCGTATCGTCCGAGAGACTGACGGTCATAGGTTCCATCAGCAGCCATTTTGTCATTTCCGTGGCATCAGGGTGAGCTTTCACCCACAGTCGAAAATAATCAAAGGTCACCTGATCATTCTGTTTATAGAAATGAAAATATGTTAAAATTTCTAAAAGGACATTGCAGAATATATACATGTACATAAATGTATATCATTACATGTATTGTATTTTAGATAGATATATAAATCTTACGACAAAATAAAATGGAATCAAACTAAGATTTTTGTTATATCTTAAAATAAGCTAAGCCATCAATGAAATTAAGCTGGTTTTGCACTTTATTTTATGTAATAGATTTTCAAAACTGGTGTTTAGTCTAAAACAGATTTCCCACCTCACTAAAGAGGTCCGAGAGAGCATTAGAGACCTGTCCCTCAGACTCCAGAACTAATCGGTCCATCTCCTCCTTCTGTACAAAGGAGTAACTGTCATCAGCATACATCCCAAACAGAACTAAAACAGAAAAAAAATTATATTAAACTTCTGATGAGAAAAAATATCAAGGAGTTATGCTTTTTTTGTTTTTGTTTTTGTTTGCTTGTTCTTTTTAACTCTTTGAAGTCTTAAAGCAATCAACAGATCATGTATTACTATGATGTTTGCATTTATTAATTTCAACTTTATTTTTCTCCTTTCTTTCTTGGTCATATGTATGAATCATATGTAAGTATATTATAATTTATCTGCTTTCATTTCTAAATCTCACATTTGATTTTCTCCTCCACTGAGCCTTTGGTGAGGATAACCAGCCCACACAATAAGTCCTTCAGGGACAGCCCTTTAGAGGTTCCTCCAAACCCTCGGTATAAAAGCTAAAACAGAGAGGGGAAATGAACATTAAGTAATAATCTTTTTTTAAGGAAATACTTTTCATTAAAGGAAATAAGATTTTAAATTTTTTTTTGAAAATAATATAGTAAAGGGAAGAAAAAAACATAATTATGCTTAATCAATCTATGTAACCAATAAAGTAAGGTTTCTATAAACTGCTTTATCTCAACAACAGTGGTTTTACAATCTGCACAAAAGGTCAAAATTTTGATATTCTATACTGCACAGTAAAAGTAACCCAATTTGTCAAAATATAGCTAGTTAGTACTTGAAAAGAAAAGTCAGGTAATGTAACAGGGAAAAAAAAAAGGATTTTGCCATTGGTGAAATCAGAGCCATATGAAGTTTACGTACTAAACAGATTCCTAGCATTTAACCCTGTAGGTACATTCAGCTTTCCTTCAAGATATTTTGTCTTTATTTGTCTTTAAAATTTCATATTTGGGCATATTTGACATAGTTTGTCTCATATAGAACTTACATTAGCGATCCCCGGGGGAACTCCTTCCCCCAAGACTTCTCGACAGAAAACGACGTCCGACATTTGACCCCCAAGAGTGGCCACTCTTTTGAAGGCATCTTTGGAACGTTTTAGTTCTGTCTCTTTCACTGTTGGTAAAAAAAGAAAAAAACATATAAACGCAATGTTCAAAATATGAAAAAATAATGTCTAATCAATATTCTTCTCTTGTTTGCCTTATTGGAATCCAATAGGACTCTATGGATTGTGACGCTGCATATTGCATAATCTCTAGAATTTACAAAGTTAACAAAAGTAATGTTTATTGACAAAAGAACAAACAACTTAGTTCAACCCAAAAATGAAAGATTGATTAGAAATCTCATTAATTTTAATATTATAATAAAATTGTGAAAATTACCTCCGTAATAAAAAAAAAAGAAGCATTACACATTTTATCCAGCTTTACAGATATTTGAAAGTATCTAATATCAAGTTTTACTTAATTAATCTTATTTCAAATTTGTCTTCCTTGATAATATATGCCCCCCCCCCCCCCCCAAAAAAAAATGTGAAAAAAAAGCGTATGCCAGTGGGTGTCATTGTTTGTATTTGTATAATTCTTTTTGAAAAAAAAATTCACATTTCTGTTTTATGACATGAGTAACTATAAATAGCAAGGAAAATAAACATGATAAATCACCTATCACAATCACATGAATTGTGTTCATCATGATAAAATACATCTCAATAACTATTTATTATTTTATCAAAAAACATCAATTCAAGATATCTTATGATCAATGACATGCCTGTAAATAATTTGGCCAGTGCAAGATTTTTTTAAGTTTATAGCATTTTTTATAGCCTCAATTTTTACAATTTTTTCTTTTATTGAGTTTTATTGATGGTGTAATTGTATTTTGTACTTTATAAATTCATATATTAAAAATATTACAAATTTTTCCTAAAAATAAATCTTTTTTTTTTTTTAAATGTTTTCAATTAGCACTCATTGTGTGCTACATTTTATAAGAAATCTGCTGCACATTTGACTCTAAAGATCAAAACAAAGAGATAAAAAAAACTGCTGACATTGGTAAAGTAATAAAGAATATAAAAAATATTGAAAAGGACAGAGAGACAAAAATACACAATTATCTGGTAAGACTTATGGATAACCTCCCTATTACTGATGGAGCCTGGAGTACATTATTGATTTTCTTCCCCTGTGCAAAGCACAATTATCTGTAATTATTGGTAAATTTTCCTACACTAATTAAACAAATACCTAACCATTACATGGCTAAGTAATGCCATTCTTTGTATGAATTACAGGAATGAGACAACCAATCAACATTTTTTAATGTAGATTTGTCCCAGGGGAATATTAATACATAATTAACTCTATCAATCTTATTCTCATGTCTTTTTTTCAATGAACTCGATTACCATTCATTTAATATCAGTTGGTGTAGTTAATATACTATAATGCGGGATACCAGTAGAAATGTGGAAAACTTTCAAATAGCAAAACAAATAAAACTGAAATTTGATATCTGAAATCATTTTATGATGAAATTTTGTCCTTCACATACCAAAAAATATCAGATCCTATTTGTATGATAAGCACTGAAAAGATTATAACCAGGCAATAGGCACATGGACTATGATGGAAGAATAAAAACTAATGTATGAAAACTGTTGGTCTGTGCCCCCCCCCCTTTCTTCTTGCATTCTATGAATGAATGAATGCATGTATAAGTCAAATGAATGCATGTACAAGTCAGAAATCAATAACTTAAACCAAAAGATGGGAGCAAATTCTTCCTGACGATCGTCAACACTGCATACCAAATCCAAATGGTAGTCAGGTACATTTGAAAATTTTAATAGTTGTCTATAACTTCAGAAAAAAGTAAATTCTGCTTTCACTGTGTATTCACAAGTGTACTTTTAAAGTTTCATAGTCTTACTCTTAGCATATACTCATGCTGTTAGAGTACAGCTGCAAAAGCAGGTAACTAAATGAGCCAAACTTATTGATTTTAAAGACAGTGAGTGATGTCATTCTTTAACATTAACACCTGTATCTCACAGGTACTGCTTATAAGGTGCCAGGATATTGAGTTTTTTTTTTCTTTCAGCATTCTACAAGGTTTGGCTCTTTTGATAATGGCTGCATGGTGCCATATTTTAACTGGTACTTGACAAATAATCTTTAATTAATTATTATGCAAAAAAAAAGGTTTCTGGAAGAAACATACCTTTTTCTGCCAACCCCACCCCATTAAAAAACAGTTATTATAAATATATATGAAGATTAAGTATATTATATGAAAACAGATAATATTAAAAGTATTGATTTTTCTTGTTGTTTGGCAAGATTTTACTCAAAGTCATATGCAGCAGAAAAAAATGAGCACATGAACTTGCAGTATTACATAACCTTCATGTATGTATTTTTATTGGGGGGAGGGGGGATTTTCCCCCTCTGGCCTAACATTCTGGCAACTGTAACCCCCCCCCCCACCTGTTCATATAGTAGGAGTAGACTACTGTTAAACTTTCCTGTCTTGAACATCAATAAATCTCAATTTATTACCACTTCTTAAATTTGGTATTTAAACCTCAATATCTCTAATCCTCAGTTATCTGGACTTTTTTCTCAGCCCCATTGCCTTTGCTATAATGAAGTTTGACTATATTTCATAAGAAAAGTAAATATTAAAAAAAATAAAAACAAAAAATTTCCAAACTTCACTATAAAATGTATATGTCTAAACAACAAGAGAAAAGTTGTTTCAACAATATTTCTATACATCATATATTTTCACAATTGTTTCCTATTCTTTTTGTTTTACTGTCATAGACCATTTCACGATAACTTTTGAAGGGCAAAATAATATACTTTGGTGAAACATGACGTAAAAGCAATTGTTAAATATACGTCATTTAATTATGTATTAACAAAAACTTCGCCAAATGTTATTAATTTGCCCTGCAAAAGAGTAGTACCACAGTTATCATGAAGGACTAATTGGTTAATGAATCATGTTTATATTTATTCACATTGTTTTGAATACACATCTAACACGTATAATAATTAAGCATGATAAGAGCTTCTTCTGTAGGCCTAGTCAAATACTCATGACTGTATTGTAATTCTGTAAACACATATATTATCATTTACTAAATTATTCAGTCATCCACATCTTCTAAACTTAAATTTATTACACATAAAACAAAATCAATAACAAAAGGAATGAACGAACATTTCGAAATATTGGGGATAGGTTCATAGAGAAAATGCTATGTGACATAATAATAACATGGTTCACTTTACTTACTCCTTCTGCATGCCTCCTCGAAAGGAAAGTACTGAAGCTTAGATTCCTTTCCTCCCATTTTGATTTATAAGTTAATTATATACACAACACGTATCATAACTATGCATCATTATTTATAAATTTTTACGAAGTTCCTGAATCTGTCGTCCATCTTACATCACGCGACGATAATGACATCTCGCGAGATTTATGCTAGTCAGACTGTAACAGAATCTCTTCACGTTTCGTCGTTTTAAAATCGTTATGTATTATTTGTTAAATGCGTGTTTATGATTTTTATCAGTCATAAAGCATACCTAGTTATCATTTATGTGTTAGCAGACAAAAGGATGTTCTATTAAAGTTGTCCTAGAGATTCAAGTTCAATGTAAACAACACTTCTTGACCTACATTTGCAATTTGTATGGAAGCTCAATAATGTCAAAAATATGGCTTAGCCTATATGAAGAAATAATATTTTAAAATAAACACAAAATTGAAAAAAAAGATAAATTAGCGGCAATATCTGATTACACACTTTTGTTTTTACACTACATGCACTAGCTCACAATGTTTGAATTACAAAACGAATTGAAAGGAATCAATAACAACCATTTTGTGAGTTCTGTGGTCAATATGTACAATGGCCTTTAATTATATCAAACACAATCTATCATATAGTCAAATGCTGACAGACTTTTTTTCATATAATTGTTAAGCCATTATTTACACACCCACTGTCAAAAATGATTTCATGAACATGAAAAGGAACTATCAGCAGGTGTGACCCGTCAACAGGGGATGCTCACTCCTCCATAGCACCTGATCCCACAAAAAATATATCAATGTTTTGACATTGAATCACTTGAAAAATCAACTACATTACAAGATTTTCCAATTGATCTTTAAATATGCAAAATGCTGTTGAACACAACAAAATGTCAGAATTTTGAAGCTTCATTTCAAATTTGTCATTGAAAAGTGAAAATTTTATCGACATGTCACATGAAATTTTAACATTTTTTTTATTTATCGGGTTCGTGTGCAACAGGAAAGGAAAATATTTTCATACGCTTTGATTTGCTAAAAAATAACTTAAAAATTGGCCAGATCAGGCATTTGGTACAAAATAGTACATTTTTAAACACGTTTTTCTAAAATTTTTCTATCTCTGGGTCTTCTCTCCATGATTTTGAAACGTTATCTTTGTGTATTTTAATTCAAAGAAACGAATAATTTTAAAGGAGAGAAAGCATAAAAGTAAAAACTTTTCCCCAAAAAATCCAAATGTGTGAATGTGGTGCTTCTTTGTGCTTTT
Organism: Saccostrea cuccullata; assembly: GCF_032062105.1. Taxonomy (NCBI): domain Eukaryota; kingdom Metazoa; phylum Mollusca; class Bivalvia; order Ostreida; family Ostreidae; genus Saccostrea; species Saccostrea cuccullata. The sequence continues at coordinate 171,519 of NW_026923116.1, forward strand.
AAAATCATCAGTGTATGTGTAGCGGTGATAGCTCAGTAAGTTGGGCTACCTGTGCAGTGCCTTGGAATCGAAAAGTTTTTGGTTCGAGCCTGGCATGGGGCGTTAATTTTTTTTTCATGCAAACAACCATTTATTTTGTCAGTTTTGTTTTACATACTGATGTATTAAAATTTTGAATAAGATTAATTTTGGTTCAGTTTGGTTCTCGAGCGAAATCAATTCTAATCTTCTATTCTATAATGTACACGTATCATGCATCTATATGCATTAAATATTTTAGGTGTTTATTTTTTGCGAAACATTACTATATTACCTGCAGAAAATGGGAACAAAAATGTTACAATCTCACATTTTCAAACTTATTTTAAAAAAACCTATGGACGTGTTTGTAAACTCTGACAAGCTATGTTCAGCCAACCAAATCATGGACATTTAAACCATAGATGTTTATGACAAATGATTTAAAGTGCATAAAGTAGTCACCAAAATGATTGATTGGATATATCATAAATCACCGTTGTCCAACAATTTCATACGTTGGCAAATTTAAACCAGTTTGGACAATAATGTTAAGGATAAAAACTTTTTGAGGTTTTTCATTTGATCCTGGTCACTGCACCAAAATAACTTTTACAGCATACGAAGCATAAAAGTAAAAATATGAGACCCAATGTTACAGCTATTAATGTGCAACCATCAGAGTCCCTCACTTCACATCTGACCAGAATTCAGTTACACTCTCCAGTAATTCTAGAGTCAAGTGCATCCATTGATTCATTTAATACCTCACAATGAAGATTGAGGGGCCAGTTGTTTACTCTTCCCTTGGCATCAGATCCCACCTATAGTGTTAAAAAGGGTCTACTTTTGCCCATTCATATTTTATATTGCTTACAATTACTCGATTGATCACTGTATTTTTGCCCATTCATATTTTATATTGTTTACAATTACGCGATTGATCACTATAATGTATTCACCTTTTCCATTCCAGGTATGGAAATATAACAAATATTTGATTTCTTTCAATTTCTTTTTAACTTTACACACATCAATCAAGAAAAAAATTTGTTTTCAGAATCCAGAGACAGGATATCTCGTAGTTAACCTTTATTCTTGCTTGCTTTAAACTTTTCACCCATCTCCACCTATCCCCCAAAATTGCAAACACCGAACAGTTACTATACTTTCGCTCATCTCAGAAATTATGTCAAATACCAAGTCATGTTTCAGATATCCATGTTCAACTGTACAATACATATGGTTTCATCAAATGCTTCAAGTAATTTAGCATAAAGCATGTATTTTTACACTCGGATTGAACACAAGACATCTTGTATTACACAGGAGTCAATAATTCACAAAATGAAAAATTTCATTTAACATTTATTAAAATAGTATTCAATTCATTTGTACATGGATGACATACAAAACTGTACAGAACATTTTCAAAGAATAACAGACTTCAACCAACTGTACAAGTATAAAAGCACTATATAATTGTAACTAAAGGTACTTTTCACACAAGTAACCATTACTATATTTACATATGAAAAGATGGTGATCTCTAATGAATGTTTAAGAATATGCAAATGCAACAATGAAATCTGAATTTTTTTTTTCTTTCTAAAATCACTTAAAACTTTAACCTTAATTGATAGTAGATATCAATTTGCTTATACATGTATACATTTATGTATAATTCATTGCAAATCTAAACTGATGGAAATACATGTATTTAATTCAATGTACTGTACAGGGGGAAAATAACTCGCGGTGTTAATATTCGCTATATTCACGGTGTTAATAAATCCGTGAATTCAAGAAACAGTGAATAAATTTTCAGTAATCTTCAGGTTTAATTTGGAAATTTGAGAACAGACAACGATAGGGCTACATACATGTACGCGAAGTACATGGTCATTTTGACCGGTAATTACGAGTAATACTCGTCATTCAATTAATTTAATTATCACGCTTAACATAAATTCAGATCAGCAGATAATAACCCGTATTTGCTAAACAAGCTGTTTTAATAGCCAACGCTCCTACATGTTTAAATTTCATCAATCAAAACACGTGGGTCATGGGTTTTGATTATCCGTGCGTAACTAATGTTACCACGTGTATTTGTTACTGCATTATCATGCATGCATATGAGTTTTCATCGACATATTTTTTTTTTTAAAAAATCATTCAAATAACTATAGAACTTACTGAAGATGTGGAAGGATATTTCGTCGACCTTTTCCAACAGTAACACATTTATTACCGTCCAGTGCTTTTTCGTTGAGTTGTATCGAAGATCTTAGGGTGTACATGCACTCATTATAATAGCATATAGGAAAGACATTTGATGTTAAGAGTCAAGGACTTTTGATAACTGCACTTGTTTTAATTAAGGCCAGGTAAAATTAATCTTTAGATTCTCATCCTAATTTGCTAAAAAATTGGGGCGGGTGGGCGGATTTTATTTTTTATTTTTTATAATTGTTAATTTATATATAGGCCTAAGTATCAACAAAACAATGGACGCCCCGTACACATTTTTTTTCATTACCTTAATGCAAATATGAATAGATTTAATTCTTTTCATATTCTTTTAAATATTTAAAGAAAATTTTTGCTTTAAAAATTAAATATTTATTGTTAATTAACAAATTATCAAGTACACATTATACGGCACACCCTGAACAAAATGAGGTAGGGATACCAATAAATTATTATTTTGCAAAATCTATATAAATGTTCTAATAATTATTCAACTGAAAAATCTAGGCCTTCTCTTAAGTCTGTCTACGATGTTGTAGATTTTTTTTTATTTCAAAGCAAAGTCACACAGCTGGAGATCGTTATATGTAACTAGACCAGGTGTCATTTTAGTCGTCTATTTTTACTTAGTTACAATCTCTCTACATACTTGCTCCTGCCAGTGATGGTATCTATATGTGTTTATGCTATTTTTTCTTCTCTGCCTTCTCTATTGACAAATATATTACACATTTAAACTGCTTTTATTGCCGATTTTTCTCCATTCTTCACATGGCGTTTTTGCTATAAATAGCGACACGCGACTTTTAATACAGACGGGAGATAACTCTTAAACTTTGAACCAAATTCTTACTGAATAATACATGAAAATACCCCAAAATCAAAATAAAAAACATCGGGGCGGGACATTTTGAGAGGGGCGGGCGGGGATGAGAATCTAAAGATTAATTTTATATGGCCTAATCGTCAATTTTTTTTTTTATATCAAATCTAATTATTTTATTTAAACCTACCCCGTTGTTCGTGAAATAAAGTCATAACACTGATTATCAATATCGTTTACATGTAGCTATGGTATAGATAAACGGATATAGACAAGGGAGGTAACTTTTATTATGTACCATTCCGCGAAAAAGAATCGTTATTGAAAAAAAAATGCTATCAGAAAAAGAAGTTATTTAAAAAATGCAAACTTGTAACAACACTTTCAATTTGTTGATTTCATATTCATTATGAAATCAAACAAGCATGTTCCCACATTACAATAAATAAATATTAAGGCTTGTTTCTTTCATTTTTTAAAACACACTAAGAATTAATTAAAACCAAAAGCAGGATAAATGCTTTCAAAAATAAATTTTCAAAACTGCAACAATTTTGAACATGAACAAAACAAAAACTTAATGAAATACATGCAAAGTCTTTCAATGTACAATTTTCCCAATGTTTTGCTTGCTCAAAATTTATACAATTCTTTAACAGATGGTGTAATTTGGCAGTGAAGTTTAATTAATTCTTACATTCAATAGATGCTTTACTAAAATGGCATAAGAAACACAATTAGCTGCCCAAGTCAAGTGCACACATAATATAATGAGTACATTTCATTCTCCCTTGCAAAGCAATAATTCATCTCTCACACAATTACCTCCCCTTGCATAAAGCATACACACACACATATAAAATGATATCATCCCAGCTTGTCTTTGAGACTTGCATTTAAATACTTAACAACATGCATTAGCACTATATATACATTATAAAAAAAATCACTTTGATTTCAATATGTAAGTTGTTTTTCACATTTCTTTGACTAACATGTATAGAAGAGAATTACCTGTACTATGAAGCAATTTTCAAGTACTGGTGATGTACTCTTCAATATGGATGGGGATTTCTAGATTTTTATATTATGTCCCTAATCAAAAAGTGCACCTACTTTCAACATCCACCTTCATTTTCATAGAACCACACATTACAATCAACATTTCACAATTGGCCTAATTAAAGAGGCTAGCCTGAGTATCCCACAAATGATTACAATACCTTAACAATTTTTCTGAAAGATTTATTCATCATTTAAGTTTTGGACAAATCAAGTTAGCTATCACTATGACAACATACAACAGAATACTGAAGTGAGATCATGTGAATAAAATTACTCAAATGACCGTAAAAATGGAGTCTCTTAACTCCCATCTCTCTGTATACAACAAACACTTGCCAATAGTAACAACTTTCTTCTTATAATACAAATAAAGCTGTTTCCTCCCTTTCTGTCATACACATTTCATAAAAGGAAACAAATACTTCCCATATTAGGTACAATATGGGCTCTCTGTATATCCTGCCAATTTAACCAACTGAAAGAAGATTTTTGGATTCAACATTCAAATCAGAGCAATACGCTCGACTATCAAAACAACCCATTATCGATGTATTTTGCATACTTCAGTTAATTCAGAGTGCCACGGCAATTAGGAGCCCCACACAAACATGGAATCTTTTCGTCTTCTATTGGGAACTTGTAATCATATGTTATTTCTTCGTTGACGTCTATGTCTCTCTTTGAGTATATCACAATTTTCTTTTGCGATTCCACTGTGATGATCTTTGCATAACAATTTGGCTACAAGAGAAGAAAACATTCATAAGAAAGGGGGAAAAATTGTACCTTATACATTTTGTCAATATTTGTCATAGTGTATATACATGTAATATACAATGCCTCTCTGTAATATATAGATGCATGTCCAAATTCAAGTACTGTCAAATATAGCCTGATTTTTTCAAAGTAATTTATTTTAAAAATTCCAAAAATTCTTTCTTTTTTTTAAATTGTTAGAACAGTATAAATGTAATATGGACAAATAACAAGAAAATAGCACAATGTCTTTATATAAAAGTGAAAAACACTGATTTTCTTATTTAATCTAAATTGGTCTCAGTGACTTCTTAATTATCAAGTTTTACTTCAGTAACTCTCATCTGACAGTACTTACATTACAGCAATGGTTGATGAAGCGGGCCAGGTTACCACACTTTGTGGCATCTATGATGGTCTCTGTGTCTACCCTAAACAGGTAACTACTACCGCACCCCTCCGCTTCGTACTTCTTCTCCCGCAGGTCGGCCAGGGACTGACGGAGACTCTCTCCTACGTATTCTATCACCATCTCATCGGCTGCTATAGGCTCCAATGCAAACAAGCCCCAGTCATGAATGCCGCTGCGAGCAAACTTCAACTGTTTCTTTCTCAACTATTTAAAAAAAGATTCCATATTATACATTGATACTGACAAAATATTCAAGATTAAGTACCTATTAATTTCAAAAATCAAATCAAATAGCTAAATAAAAAGATTACATCATAAAGGAAAACAATGATCATGCACGGTTAAAATAATTTCAAAATAACATACTCAAAAAATAATCTTTAAGAGTCTATAAAAAAAATGAAAAGCAAAAATTTTTCATCCATGTACTCAACATGTCAATATTGTAAATCAACCAAAAAAAATTGAAGTAAAACGAATAAGCCATCAGATACATATAACATATATACATGTAAATAAGCCATAAAATTCAGAGTAAAAAAAAATTACAGATACATATATGTATAAACATCCAGATTCATAATCTTTCAATCTCCTTGGTATATTTCATTCTTATGCTAATTTTTTTTTTTACCTTCATATTACAAGCAACTACCTGTAAACATTTTTTTCATTTTACAACATGACTACAATGTGTACAAACAACTCATTTTTTCATCAGATAAATTAATTGATACATACCCTAAACTGAGTGAACTTGAAGAGATCTAAATACTGTGAGTCAGCGATGGTAACCTGGAGTCTTCTGTTCTCGTGACGAGCCTCCCTGGATTTCTGAGTCTTCTTTTCCTGCAGATAAACACATAATGTAGATACAATGCCTAGGTTTAAGTACAAAAAACATCACAATCAGGGATCTAAAATCTAGACCAAGTGGATATTCAGAATTTTTGTTTTTACATGCTGAACCTTTAAGCTTATTGACGTGCTTACATTTTTAACCTGGAATAAAGATTATCTTTAAAAGTCTACTGAATTCTTAATGCATCTAGAACCTAAACCCTGGACCCAGTAGAATTTCAGTAAAGGCTTATTTCTCATAACCATACACACTCTCACAATGATTAGATGGATGACAACAAAATTGTTTTAGACCTTTTCCATTTTTGTTCTTTTTTTTCAGGTAAGGTATAAGTATGGTGTATATTTCACTTACTCTGACAGCCTCGGGTGGTTCTGTCACCTCTGGTTCCTGTGGATTACTGAGCCAGGTCTTGTCTTTGGACGTCAGCTTATAATACCCTTCTGTTCTGGCACATCCTGATAAAATTTAAACAGTATTAGTACATTAATATAGATTCTCACAAACTAAAGCACCCTTTTTTTTTGACTGGACATGAAAACAGTATGTACATGCAACAGACCACAAAAAATACCAGTATTTTCTTACTAAATAAAGTACCTGTTTTATGAGGTTTGGGGAATTCCATCTCAGTCTTCTTCCTCTTTTTGGATGGTACAGGGTCTGGTATATTGGTGCATGGATGATCCACCCATAAAATGTCATTTACCCAGTATCCCATAGGATCTTCGGACTCCAGAAGATTTTCATATGTCTTCTTCATGTACTTGATGTCTTCATCATCAATGCCTTTGCTGTACATATCAAAGAACACTAACCTCTCTTCCTCCATCTTCCTTGGAGGGAATTTTTTGATTGGTTTGGGAGGAGGCAGAAGATTGATAAGTTCTCTGCTGCCTCTAGACCGATTCAAGAAGTCATTGACATTGAAGGAGGTGGATTCCTTCAATGGCTGCTTCCTCTTCCTCTCCTTCTTCACAGCCGGCTCCTTCTTCTTGGCTGTTGCAGGAGTGGGTTTAGCCAGCTCCTGAACAATGTCTGGCACTTGAGGTTTCTGCTGCTCGACAAGATCTCGAAGGTGAGGCTGGGGTGGAAGACAGTAATTGTGGTCGATGAACACTTCGTACGGCGTGGTATTTTCGTCCTCGTCTGCCGACATGGTACCATCTGTGTCATTGCCATCCGCCGTAGGAGGAGGCAGCACATAGTCATGTTCCACCAGGAAACTTGGCTTCTCTTTCTCCTGATCCGCATCTTCTTCTTTAATTTCCCCAGTCATGGGTGGAACTGAAGGAGCCAGTTTCTGGTCTTGTTCTCGCTGGCTGAGAATTTCGGAGGCCTTCAGTAATGTCTCAAATCCAAAAGCCTCGGTCTCCTCTGAAATAACAGGCATGGCTTCCTCCTCCTTCTTCACCTGTTTATTCACCTGCTTGTCTTCTTTTGAGATCAGTTTTTTGGGTGATTCTGGGGCTTTCTCCTTCTCTTCTTCTTCATCCTCTTCCTCAACATCAACTTTCTCATCACTAACAAAATATAGAAATTCAGCTTTAATTTTTGCCATTTTCATTATTACATGTAATTCTAAGTCATTTAAATTATTTTGGAAATATCACTTTTTTTTTTACCTTCTAAAAGGGAAAAAGTATTTTTATTATACATGTATTAGAGAATGCTTCATTTTTTCCTATTTTAATTTTACAAGTTGTATTAAATACACAATTCCTCATACAACATAACATATTCAAAAATTGCAAACTGCACCCATTTCATAGCATCCTTTTATTCAAGAAATGAAACATACCTGTCCTCTTCCTCGACTGATATTTTCTTTATTTCCTCTTTCTTTTCTGCCTTCTCTTTCTTCTTTTCTTCCACTTCCTCTCTGCAAGTCAACAAGATTAAGTGAAATCTGCACCCATTGAAAGAAAACCAATTCAAGCAGGAAATATAATTTTTCTACTATTTAAAAGTTATGAAGTATTAGAAATTAATTTACGGTCATTGTAAACATGTACATCTACAATACACTACTAATTTCACTAGTAGAATTTAGTTTACTACATAAATAGTCTATCTGTAATGTACACTAATTTTTCACAGGTAGAATTCAGTATACTACATTAATAATCATTACTTTTTCTTAATATCCACATGTTCCTCTTTCTTTTCCTCCTCTTCCTCCTCTTCTTCTTCCTCTGACTCCTCCTCCTCTTCCTCTGATTCCTCCTCCTCCTCCTCCTCCTCTGACTCCTCCTCGTCACTGCTGTCCACATTCTCCTTCTCCTCCTCCTCCTCACTACTCTCCACATTGTCTTTGTCCTCATTGTCTTCTTCCTCATCTACAATTATAAGGAATGTTTCAACATTTTGAATAAACACAATCATGTGTTTCACTTTCACATATCATCACAAAAGATATGGAAAAAAATTTATCCATCAGGAACATGTACAGTATCTTCGCTCTGGTCTTGTATTTCTACTGTCATAACTACATCCCTTGTCTGAGATTCTCGTTAATAAGTAGATTCCTGTTTATTTGATAAATCATTTTTTTATGGAAATTTTTTTGGGATCATTTAGTAAAGTCATTTCTTACCCTCTGATTCTTCCTCATCCTCACTTGAGCTGTAGATAGGTTTGCGTATCCTGGATGGTTTCTCTGACTTTACTACTCATTTTAAAAGAAAAGAACAATATTACATGTACATTAAATCCACCTTCATATGTTATATGTCCAAAAAAAAAAAAAGCAGTCACATAACTTTTTGCTTAGAACTAGTGTAAGTACACATATTTTACAAGTAATCAAACATAAACATATTAATACCTGAGGATTTCTCTATTCTGCTGCTGTCAGATTGTTTACTCTCTTCATCTTCTGGTGGTGGTGATGGTGGTTTATATTTTTTCTGTTAATTTTTAATTAATAATAATTGAAATTTTTTCTCCTACATATTCATTGCGTATCAATATCAATTTTTCATCTTTCTTTTTTTTAAACAATTTGATAAAGAAGAAAGCAATTCATACATACCTTAAAAGAAGGTAGCCTGGGCATTCCACCCCTGATACCAAGAAATCCACCCCCCATGAATCCTCCCATGTTGATCTCCCCCTCTCTTGACCATGGATGCTGGGGTTCAAACAGGGAGGCCAGAGTGGACGTGACCTCGCTCTTCCCGACGGTGACAGTGGACGGTTTGGGTGGTGATGAGGGTTTGTCATATGACTTCTCAGGAAGGAGACGAGCTGATTGCTGAAATATGAAGAAAACACAATTTATGACCAGCTTTAAATCATCAAATTTTTTCTTTATTGAAAACTCATCTATTTACAATTTTACACACAAGGATAAAGCATTATGAACATTATTGTCTACTACATCATTTTCTCAGATCTGAACAATCTAGTCTTATAAAGCAATACATTTCTACTTTCAATCAAATTTCATGAGAATGTTGAAAGGATTGTTATGAATTAAATACCAGTACATGGAAGATAAAAAAAGATTATACATATACAATACATACCACTTCTTTGTATTTATTGGATTCATCTGACCACCAGCCATCAAAGGACTTAAAGGCCGAGTTTTCCACCATTTTCTTACACATGTCCTTTTGCATGACAGATTTGAGTTCCTTCACAAATCCCTCTAACACATCAATGAACTGCTTCTCCATGGCTTCACTCTCAGCTTTAGTCTGCCCTATCATGGGAGACTGATTCATCATGTCATTGTTATACTGATTGTAAAAATTCTGGTTGTACACCTGCATATTATTGGCACCCATGAAGTTGTAGTTTGTGAAAGTGGCCCCATAGTTCATGCCCATGTTCTGCATTTGCCAAGGATTGGCCACAAAGTTCGCACTGTTGGCCGCGTCGGGGACTACTCCCTCTGGAATTATGGGATTGACTTCAATGTTTTGGTCATCGCTGTTTCCTGAAGAAATGCTCATTTCGTCGTCATCCTGGGTTATCTCCTCACTGTTCCCAGATGGAGCCACTGGAATGGTTTCAGGAGTAAAGTTTGTTAAAGCACTACCATTGAGCTGAGAACCGCCTTCCCGGAAATCCAAATTATGAGTTAATTTTCTATCTATTCTCTCCCCTTCATGAGAAACTGGCGTATATTCTTGCCCATAGTCAAAAGGGGTTCTAGGTTTTTGAGCATCGACACAGTTTTCCTGTGGTGTTTTGGGTATCCTGTCTGATATATCAGCATGTTTATTGTTGTACCTCCCAGTGGGAGGAGTCTGTTCTTTCTTCCGCGAATCATTGGTTGACTCGTCTGATGGACTTCCACTAAAGCCATCTGAGATCCCTCCAACATTCTGTAGAAGACTCTGAATACGGGATTCCAAACTCTGCGGCCTGGGTTCCTCCTCTGTCGTTGTTGCTGGTTCTGGGGGCATGGGTGGAGTTTGGGGCCTTGGGGGTGGGGGTTGCTCCTTCTCAATGCTGTCCCTCCTGAAGCTATCCCCCCTTGGCTTCATGCCAATATCCCTATCAAATCCCCTCGGATCCCTATTGTCGTAATCAAAACTGTTCCTGTTGTCAAACATTCTGTTCTCATGCATTCTGTTATTACGATTATCATAATTCCTGTCCATTTTATCATGGTTGAAATCCCTGTCCCTATCATCTCTCCTATTTCCGTGTCGATCACGTCTGTTGTACGAATTATCATAATCCCGATTTCGGCCTTCATACCGGTTATCCCTGAAATCCCGATGATCATGCCCACGGTCGTTTCTATCTTTCCTCCAGTCGCGACCGCCACGCCCACCTCTGTCCATTCTGTCGTACCCATGCCCGTCCCGACTATCTCTCCTGTCGCGATTCCTGTAGTTGTGTCGATCATGGTACCTTCCAGAATCCTGCCTGTGGAAATTTCTATCATTCTGTTGAGCATGATGAGGCATGTTGTTTGAATTAAAATTAGGGGGAGGTTTAGAAAAGTCTATTTTGTTAGGATCATTATATAAATCTTTCTGCTGATTGAAATTATCCTGTCCACGGAAACCTCTCCCACCCCGATTTCCGTAATTGTCATAGCTGTTGTTATTCCCTTGGTTTCCAAATCCTCCCCCAATGTCATTAGGTTGATTGTTGAACCTGTTATTTCCTTGATTGAACTGGTTTGGTGGAGGGGGAAACTGAAAGTTGCTTCCGGCCATGTTTGGGGTCATAGCTGGGGTCAAACCGGGAGTCAATCCTGTATTTGTAATGTCAAATGAACCTTTGTTTGTATCTTGGTTGTGCGTAAAGCTACCCTGAGAAAACGCAGACATGGGGGTCCCTGACACATAGCCAGTATCTGCACTGTGATGGCTCATATTCTCTCCTCCATGAAAGTTCAGATTTTCTGGTTTTCGTTGGTTTTGGAATTCTATTTCTGGATCGTATGCCTCCTGCTCGAATCTTGCCTCAAAGCTCGAGTTTCCAGACATTGATGACGACAATCGTCGATTTCTGGGGTCCGTGTTCTGAGCCACTGGAGCAGGTACAGGGGGCACGGTCACCTTAGGCTGATCAGACAGCATATCCTCAATGATTCTCTGCCTCTCTTTTCCTGTAAAAATCAAATCTATTGTTAGAAACAGCGTTTCATTATATACTGTACATTCTCTATCAGGACATTGTTCTTTAAACTTCTATAAAAATAATTATACCAGTACATGCATTAAACTGATGTTCCAGTTCATTTAACTAAAGTAAAGGTCCTTTTACAAGGCACATGAATATCTAATTAACCACCTCTGCAACAAGACTTCAATTTTGATGATTTCTAGGACACTGTCATAATTTTGCTCTTTTATACACTTTATCGAAATTTTAGAGCGATAAAGAATTGGTGCACTAACATTTGCGCCAAAAAAAAACAACATTAAACTTGTTGATAAAAAGTACATACAGCATTCACACAGGGGCATATGAATACACAGTTGTCATACAAACAGTTCAGCACATTACATGGGAAAACAAAGCTAAGTTACATACCACCAGAGTCAACATAAACACTCATGATGTTTCCCATTTTGGAGGTCTGGTTCAATTTGTCTGCACATATCTTAGCTGACTTTGCTGACATAAATATCACCTAAAATAATCAACACAATCAATAAAACCAATTATTTTCAAACACATATGTGAGAATAGATGCAGGATTCTCCTTTAAAGTAATGATCCGAGACAAAATACTTTTCTTGCCAATTATCCAACTTTCAGCAGTTTAGTTTTCAGTTCAGTTTACCTTTCCTATGCCCATGTGCTTCTTGTTCTTTGGATTATAGTAAATCTTGACTTCCTCCAGCAACCCAAACTGTTTGACCATGTTTTCTAAGAAATCCTTGCTGATGTTGTCATTTAAGTTTGTAAATGTCACCTCATTTGGTGGGGGTTCACCAACATAGTAGTTGTCATACTGAAAAATAAAACCCCAGAAAAATTATTTTTATGAAAAAATCAAGATTTTAATCCATTTAAAATTGTATGTAATATTATGCACTGCCACTGCATATTGAACTCTGATAAGTGAGAATGCAATTTGACAAACAGCACAACTGGCAGTGATCAACTTTCCCTGTTAGTTTAAATTCAAGTCAATTACGTACATGTAAATGTACGAGAGAATATTTACTGCAATTGTCTGCCAACATACTTGAAATGAATTATGGAGAAAGCACTATAACCATCCCAGAGGTACTTTTAATCCCTAATTAGAAAACTTATTGAACAGTTACTTCTGGTAGTATTCTTAAATTAAAACCATGCTGAAGAATTCAGCTGCCATGTTACAAAAAAAAAACCTTTTCTGAAGTAAATTACATTAATCCTTTAACACTGAAGTATGGAGCAAATTAAAACTGCACAGGTCTTATTTTTGTAGAGAATATGTGTGTCAAAAAAGATCATCTCAGCATATACCTTAAATCTAGGCACAGGTAAATCTGCAGGCATTCTTTGACTCCATAACCTCTGTAGTCGGGATCTTGGGTCTCTGACATGTACCAGTCTATTATCCTACAAAACACAGTTTTACCATAAATTTACTCTCTTCACTGTAGATCACTAAATTTTCGTGACATCTTATTTTCAAGAGAGAGTCATTAACTCTTCCCTAGTAAGATAAAATTTTCACTAATTGTGGTTATTGTTCTAAAGTATCTTAACGAAGGCTAATAAATATGAGAATGACATTTTTGCAATCATACTCTGGTGTAATTATTACATGAAAGTAAAGTTCTTGTGAATAAAAAGTGATTTAAAGTACTGTTTATATACAGTTCATCTGAGCCTCTAACATATATCTGTATTTAAATTGCTTGTCAATTGTTTCTTCTTTAAAATCTGGAGGACACATGATAGGTATTTTATTTTTCTTAACTTTCATGACACAACTTGACTAATTGGATATAAGTCACAGCAAATTATCCCCATGTAAAATGAACCAAACTGAAAATAGAGATTTTGGACAGTGTATCAAACTGACAAAAATATTTTGATGTGATACTAGGTCACTCCTCACTTTATGCATAAAAAGGGCAATAACTCAATTAAAAAAAAGACTGTGATTAATATCCAACAATCTCTATAATGTGCAATCTTTAATAGATGACTTTTGCATTTACAGAAGTCATCCCCCTTTCCGGGGTCAATCCGGGGTCAACAGGCATAAGGCACTGTTTTCTTCTACAACCTTTAATACCAAATTTATGGGTCAGTATCTTAAAAATAAGATCTGTATGAATATGTTCATTATGTTTTTCATGTTGCCCCCATACTCTGGCAATACAGATACAGATCGAAATTGTCCGATAACGTTTGAGGATAAAAATATTAACAGGTAACTTGCAAAGGAAAAAGTGGAAAAAATTAGCGTTACGCCGACGGGAGATAACTCTTAGGAATGTGAAATTTGTCTATAAAAGATACAAGTTAGGATGCCCTGAAGAAAAGTATCCTGTAGAGATAGTTTCCATATGACATTCTCCCCTTCAAAATAATTCCCTTGGCTGAAATCTTGGAGACCAAATCAATGAATTTTCCTCTTTGAGCAATTTGTGTCAGATACATAAGGGCAAAAATCTTTAAAATGCTAAAATTATGATTTAAAGAAAACATTTGGTAAAATATATTTGTAGAAAAATATGTTATCTTCACCCAGTTGGCCAGTAAAGCAAGCTTCATTGGCTGAATGAGCGAAATTGGGCTTGTTGACCCCTGATGTGGTGTTTATACTGATTGAAATGGAAATAGTTATTTTTCATTGGTCACCACATTGTAGGTACACAAGCCCAAATTTCTTCATTAATTAACCAGTATCAATTTGTCATACTGGGCAGGTGAAGATATTTCATAATTTTAGTATTTTAATGATCTTTACCCTTAAATTTCTGCCATACAAGTTTAAAATATTGATTGCTGAAAGAGGAAAATTCGCAACTTGGACCTCCAATATCCCAGATAAGGAAAGTAACTTGTAGTAGAAATATTTCATGCAAAAACTATCTATTGTAATGACCTATTATCCCATTAAAGGGAACTAACTCATTCTGGCATAGAACACTGAAAGACCAAAAATGAGCAAGTAACAGCCACACCACTCAAATTTCATCATTTTTGGCAGATGTTTGTCTCAAAAGAATTATATGATCCTCCACGCCATCTCACCGTTGGATCAACGCCCTCAAATCTGTAGATCTTAGTGGATCCTCCTCTCAGCATAGGATCAACCAACAACTTGTAATTACGCCTCTTCTTATCTGCTTCCATTGTCAGCTTTTTATGTTACAAACCTGAAAAAGAAAGAAGAAGATGGTAATAATGAAACAAACGATGGCTAGAGTTCAGATCCTGAAAAAATTGTACCCAACAAAAATGTAAACAGTAAAAATGATGGCAAATAATCTCACAGTATAAAGGGTAAAAGTATAATCCAGTTTTTGGGTGCCTGATATAAGTTTGCAAAAACTTAACAATTGTCTTATGTAAATAAAACATAGCTAAGTCATTCAAACTTAAAATCGCGCGTTATCAATCATTTCTTCCGCCCGCAGAGACAATTTAGTGAAGATCTTTCAGTTACATCTTTTCAGAAATCTTAGCTATCCCAGAATGCTCTCTTCGCGTAATGCTAAGCTAGGGTTTTAGGTATTGTGCATATTTTCGAACAAAATATGTTGAAATATTTTGAATCTCAATAGAATAAAAAATGAAGATTGAAAGTAGAAAAATGTAAAAATGTTGAAAAGTATTATTCAATAGTGATTAAAGGAATAAAATAAATGATTTCAGTCGAAATCCCAGCCTATGTTAGACAACTTTTCATTGGTTAAGTTTTTGGAAAACCCCTTCAAACTCAACCAATCAAAAGACGCCTACTGGAAAACCTTGTTATTATGAGACTTCCAGTTTTGAGGAAACACGTGTATATTTACAACTATGGATAGTCAGAAGAAAATCAAGAAAGTTATTAAACTTGTGGCAAAAAATGTCAAGGGTATGCTCAAATGTTTACAATGATTTTTTTGTACTTAATTTGTGGCTTTGAAAGACTGACTCAAGTCATATGCATCAGTCCCCATCTGCACATACTTTTAGCAGTTTAGTGATGTAGACAGGTAGAATATAATATTGTATGTGCATATCTGAAGTTAAGGTAAACCTTCAGTAGGCTTTACGTTTATTCCTATACCCCTAGATACCTGACCCCCACCCCTCAGGAATTTCCAGGGTCCATACAGTCTATGCCCTATTTCCAGATCTCCATTGCATTTTTATAGATTTTTTTTTTAGATCAATCCAATAGTTATTTTATATTCACCTTTTTCACTATCAAGGATTAAAATGAGATCTTCTGCGCAACTTTTTATATGATTGACATAATAGATACCCCTTAATAAAAATGCTCAAGATATTATATACAGTGGAGGATCCGGCACCCTAGCTCATGTTTTAATCCATGATTAGCGTTAAACTAAAACTAGTCAAAATTAAGGTACTGCAGTATTTTTTTTTTTAATTTGTAAATAATGAACAATGAAAGAAGGTATACATTTGCTATTTTTGAAGATAGCTAGATCAGACAGAGCACACCATGGATCAAACATTCTGCATAATGCATTAATTGGGGGTGGGGGATGATTTACAAGCTAGGTGTAGAGATAAGAATTCTTACTCTATTTAAGTCATAAATCAAAATCAGTTTTGGAGCAACAAATAAATGAAACTGTAACTTTAAAAATAGAAGATATGGGACAACAGATTTTAGAACGGAAGAACATGTATAGTTTGAAAAGGGGATGGTTATAAGGAGAGTAGATATGAGACTAAAAAATGACAAATTAATCCTTAAAAAAAAAACCAGCAGTTTCCCTCAGGCCATATGCTTCTAAATCTTATAGCTTCTTTTTCTTTTACACAGATATCAAAAATGTGTCAAGGAAAGATTTAAGTACAGCATTCCGATCAGCAATAAACAATCTACCAAACACTGAAGTCAGAGAAGAAATTGAATACCAGTTTGAGAGTTATCTGAATGAGCTACAAAGGTAAAGCTTTAAGTTTACATACCATTTTTAGGTCACCTGAGTAACTCAGGTGACCTATTGCTATCCGTTTTCGTCCGTCGTCGTGTGTCGTGCGTCGTGTGTTAACAATTGAACATTTTCAGCTTCTTCTCTGAAACCGCTGAACCAATTTCAACGAAATTTGGTATACAGCATCTATGGGTAAAGGGGAACAAAAATTGTGAATTTTATGGTCCCCGCCTCCCTGGGGCCTGAGGGGTGGGGCCAAAACCACTAAAATTATTGCAATCTTTAAAAATCTTCTTCTTTACTCCTGGACATCAAGCAGGCAAACTGATGGCATGAATGTAATGAGCATTGAGTCCTCTACCAAAATTGTGAAATTCATGGCCCCAGGGTCAGGGGTTCTAGTGCTAGGGCGGGGCTATATAGATTATATAGTGAAAATGCATTAATTCTTTGAAAATCTTCTTCTCTGCTCCTGGGTATTAAATAAACTAAGCAAGCACATAGTTATGATAAGAAAGAGTGCTTCTACCAAAATTGTGAATTTTATGACCCCAGGGTCAGGGGTTCTGGTGTTAGTGCGGGGCTCTATTGGTTATATAGTGAAAATGCATTTATTCTTTGAAAATCTTCTTCTCTACTTCTGGGTATTAAATAAACTAACTAAGTACATAGATATGATGAGCAAGAGTGCCTCTTCCAAATTTGTGAATTTTGTGGCCCCAGGGTCAGGGGTTCTGGTGTTAGGGTGGGGCCCTATTGATTATATAGTGAAAATGCATTAATTCTTTGAAAATCTTCTTCTCTGCTCCTGGGTATTAAATAAACTATCCAAGCACATAGTTATGATGAGCAAGAGTGCCTCTTCCAAAATTGTGAATTTTATGACCCCAGGGTCAGGGGTTCTGGTATTAGGGCGGGGCTCTATTGGTTATATAGTGAAAATGCATTTATTCTTTGAAAATCTTCTTCTCTACTTCTGGGTATTAAATAATCTAACTAAGTACATAGATATGATGAGCAAGAGTGCCTCTTCCAAATTTGTGAATTTTGTGGCCCCAGGGTCAGGGGTTCTGGTGTTAGGGTGGGGCCCTATTGATTATATAGTGAAAATGCATTAATTCTTTGAAAATCTTCTTCTCTGCTCCTGGGTATTAAATAAACTATCCAAGCACATAGTTATGATGAGCAAGAGTGCCTCTTCCAAAATTGTGAATTTTATGACCCCAGGGTCAGGGGTTCTGGTGCTAGGGCGGGGCTCTATTGGTTTTATAGTGAAAATGCATTTATTCTTTGAAAATCTTTCCTTTGCTCCTGGGTTTTATGCCAATGATCCAAGTATATATATTTATGATGAAGAAAGTTGCATCTAGCAAAATTGTTTTTTTATGCCCCCCCCCCTTGGGTTGGGGGTGAGGGGGGGTACAAAGTCTGAAAATAAATTAATGCTTTGAAATCTGCTCTTTGGTATTAATCAACCATTTTATGATAAAATTTGCACAATTTTGAAATATGTGGCCCCAGGTTCAGTGGTTCCTTTGGGATGAGGTGCACAACTGGTTATAAAGTGGAAGTGCATTTTCTCTTATGTTACTCTGATCTTCCTCTGGATATTACGTATTACAAATAGAGTAAGCATGCTAAGTCTTTAATTATGATAAGCAATGGTGCCTCTTTCAAAATTGTGAATTGTGAATTTCATGGCCTCTGGTTAAAGACACGAACCAAATTTAATTGTTTGAAAGTTGTTGCACAATACTCAGGTGACCTATAAGGCCCGTGGGCCTCTTGTTATATTACAATATAGATAGTTTTCAGTAGACCCACATTAACATCCCAATTATTTCCCATTGGCCGCCATCTTGGCAATCAACCAGGTAATTTTCCCTCTTTGTCCTACCAAATATAAGAGGGTGTAGCAGAAATATTTTTGGGAAAATCTTTATGGAATAAAAATTATGAAATAAAGGAGGCTCTAAAAATGTATATTTTTCAGAAAAACAATGCTTCCCAGCTCACAATTGCCAGTACAAAAAGTTAAAGTCGGTTGAATTATGAAGGAATATGAGCATGTTGACCCCTAATATGGCAGCCAACAGGAAATATTAAACTCTTGTTAATTTGGGTCTACTGAAAACTATCTATTGCTTAACAGTGTGAAGGTCTGGCCATATCATTCAATGTGGCCAGATAATGAACTTAGTAGAAACTTGATGCCAGTGAACTCTTCTGAATGATGTGTATATAAAAAAGGACTATTAGAATAGATTCCTGGTTTTGTAATTTTAAAAGGGGTGGAGGGGGGTATCAAACAGGTTCTACCACTGTGGGCATATAGCACAGTCAGTAGAGTATGAAGGTTCAGGTTTGAGTCCTTTTAAATCCTGGTTTTAGTTCAGTGCACTTTTCCCCCTTTTTTTTGTAGAAACTGACTTTTTTAAGCTTCTCAGCAGGTGCATGTATCTCCCATGTACTAATAGATGAAATAGAATTTGAAAATCCTCATAAATTTAAAAAATAGACACAAATTAATAACAGGGGGATCAGATTAGAACTAGCAAAGACCAATTCCCATGAGATTGTCTATTGCCATGTGATTGTTTTTCTTAATTTTGCATAAAATACTTTTATTATAGAAGAGTGTCAAAAGCACAAAAGAAAGATGATGATGTCAGCAAAAGCAGCAAAACTTACCACATCCTGAAAACAGAAGGAACATGGAAGGCACCAAAGGGAATGTCAAGTGAAGAAGAAAAGAAAATAAGTGAGTAATGTAGTTATGGGGATGACTATACCCTTGTTCTAAACATATACACTATTGGTATTCCACAGCAGTTATCAACTGAAAAAAAAATAAGATGCACTTTTGCCAAAGAATTTAAATTTTGTTTTAAAATTCTTTTATTAAATGCTTATGTAAACCTTGGTTGTATATTGAAATAAAACAACAGGTTTCAAAGTTCAGCAGGTTATATTATTTCAAGTCCAATTCATTTCACATATGGTAATCAAGACAATTATTTATGGCCCAAAATTATGGAATTTAAGCTCTCAAATTATCTGGTAAATTTATCTAAGTGCTGTGCTGTTCATGACTGAAAATCCAAGGTCCAACAAAGTAAATTAAATATAGACACAACCTGCTGGTACCACAGCACTGGACAAAAGTGACCAACACCCCCAATAGATTCAAAAACCTGTCTATGGTCACTAGTCATGTGATATTACTAAACCAATCGCTCAATAGAGTTTTGGCGGGAAAATAATTAATTTAACAAAATTGTAAAATAAATCAACACAAACACTTTTAATAACTTTGTAATTTTATATATTTGTAAAACTTTTATTTATCTACCTATATTTCATAATCATAAACGCAAAAAAAATAAAAACACAATTTTAAAGTTATATACACAAAATTCTGCTATGCTACATCCTCCCCCTGGCTATGAAATGATGTCCCATCATTTTACAATGGAATCAACCACTTTCTGTATCAAAGCCGGAGAAGTAGCTTTCAAAACATCCGAGCAGATTAAGTTCGTAATTAACTGCGATTTAATGATGTAATGCTGTAATGGTTAGGGCCGTGGATATCGGCCTGGATAGCTCAGTAGGTAGAGCACCTGACTAGAGATACAGGGGTCCCGGGTTCGATTCCCGGTCCAGCCATGCATTTTCTCCTTTCCTGTTACAGATTTGGTGCCGTTGACCACCCCTGGAATTGCAGGTGAAAGTCCTGCCAGGGGCAATAAGAACTTGGGTTGTGTCTTCGAGGGCGAAGACCATTTAAGGAGGGAGGAATGTAATGGTTAGGGCCGTGGATATCGGCCTGGATAGCTCAGTAGGTAGAGCACCTGACTAGAGATACAGGGGTCCCGGGTTCGATTCCCAGTCCAGCCATGCATTTTCTCCTTTCCTGTTACACTTATATGAAGCAAGTTTTCCAAACTTTGGTGTCTTTTCTCCCAGAAATCTCGGTGTGTACCTCTCACCATCGTTTTGATCTTTAATTAACAGGAAGTTGGATCATCAGCCAGAAGTTAAGAAAAGGATTGGGTATTAAAGATGACCTACCACTATTTCAGGTTTGTTGGAATAATGTTTTGATATAATATATGATATTAAAAGTTCAAGCAATTTGATAAGAACAAAGAGTAGATCTTTACTTTTTACATGGATTTTTGGTTACTTAATAAATAAAAATTACTGCTCTATTAAAACTTTTCTTTTCATTTTCATTGGCTTTGCTTGTCAGTTTTCTTTATAGCACCCCTGCTCCGTTAAAAAGAAAAGTTTCTTCATGCATTTTTTAGCCTTATCAAGATGACAAAAAAGTTCTTATGAAGCTAGGCTGCACTTCCTTTCTGCTTCCAAGCCTGAAAAACATTATGAATGTTTACATGGGGTAAGTCTAGACAATTATACTTTTAAAGTAACTGCAAGGTAAAATTCAAGAGAAAAAAATAGGACTGCATGGGTATGGGCCAGAGATTTCATATTGTATGTAATATATTGCGATGTTTTTAATTGTATAGTGATATGAATTACAGTTTTCATTTAAAATATTGTATTACAATATTTTAAATGAAAATAAAACTAAAAAGAAAAAAAAAGGCATTTTCTTCTTATATTAACTTTAATTCATATGTACATAACTATGATAAGTAACCAAAAGAAAAACGCAGCACAGTTAAGGTTACAAAAAGGAGGCGGAGCCTAATTTGCACGGGAAAACTTGACTATGACATCATACACAATATACGTCATACAACATTTCTTTAAAATACCACAAAGTGAGTTTATCTGCTAATTTAACCAGTAAGAAATCATCAAACTACATAAAAACTTACTTCAGCGTGTTGTTTTGTCGTTAGTTAAATCCCACATAACAAGTTATAAACAAGTCACTGATTGCAATACACTTGTCAATATGACGTCATTTCTTACAACGTGACGTAGTTTGTATGCAGTGAGAGACAGATCAAGTAATATTTTCTCAACAAAATATGTATTCTCTAATTAAATAAAATATTATTTACAGATATTCTATGGGCCAATAACTTGAATTGAATGTCTTCTTCACTCTTTTAATAATATATTTTCTGTACATTACGTATTTAATTGACACTGCCGTATATTTGTATGCAAGTACATCGGAGGGTAATGTGGGGTGTCTTAATAAATTGATCTAGTGCAAGGGCATACACTCTATGGATCAAAGTAAGCTTTTACATTTCAACTATAGAACTATTAAAGTATCTGAAAAGTGCTGCGATCCTGATGAAATCTTAAAAACAATTTAATTATATCAATATTTCATGCCGCTGACCAGCAAAAAATATAGCATTCGGTCATACAAGTATAATTTTAATAATAAAATTGCAGAATTTAGACAGGATCGCAGCACTTTTTAGAAACTACAATGCATGTTGAAAATATCTATATACTGAACTTGGAAATTTAACTTGGTTATGCCCTTGCACTAGTGATATTTATATGGAACATCAATACTTCAAGTCAATGTGCAAAAATCGCCTGACTGCTGCATCACGTGACTAGTCTAAATATAAAATATAATCGTCCTCTATATGTAGTTATTAATCATAATTACAATTATCCGATATAAATAATGTACTAAAAATAATCGCTATCCCAATTACGAATACATTTTTAAATACAAAATTTAGTCGATATTTCCATTGCGCACCTTAACTGTACTGCGAAAAAACTTGTTGATTTTCTTTTAAGTTATGCTCTGAAATACACCAATCAAACAGCTTCTATCTAACTGTTTTGCCTCATAACAAAGTTAGCAAACCTTTCTAACATTTATTTTTATATTTAATGATAAAATTCCTTACTCTAAGAATTTTGCCTGTATATTGATATTACAAAAATGTACTGCAAAACGATATTTTTTTCATTGTATTGCAATATACCGAAATAACGATATTTTTGCCCAGCCCTAGAAAAAAACACTATTTTTATTTTTAAGTGCAAATGGGGTGGGATTTTATTTGAGATGGTGTTCCGTGATTTTTACATGATTCCTTTTTTCAGAGATTGCCAAGCAGATGTGGAAAGAGCATTGCAAACAAACAATGTTCCAAGGTAATGTGTAAAAAATAATACCATTACTAAAAATTTGAGGAGAAAAAAAACAATGGTCCTAGAATAGAACTCAATCTCTGATTTCGAGATCTACCTCTTATTGTTGATGATTGATTGTTTTGATTATCTAGCTGACTGTCATAATTACAAGCTTTAACTTTACAAACATGGAATTTCAGAATTCAGCAGTTGGCTGATTTTATGGAAGAGTGTTTAAAGTGGTTTGGCATGAAATACAGAGACATTAAGGTATGCAATGAGACAAAATTTGCAAAAATGAAGTCAATGAATGTAATTTTTTATAAAAATTAAACTTTAATCCCTTAAGGGGCAATATCCCTCTGCTCCAAATTTTACGACTTTTTTTTTTAAAATCCAAACATTGATTTTCAGCAACAACTATAGCATTAAATTCAAATGGAAAATAGTTTGAAGTATGAAGCGTTGCTCACTTTTTCAGAAATGAATAATATGTCAAATCATGATGTGAAGAAAATTTGATATGGTAAATAGAAAGATCAATTAATATTTTTTATCTCACAATTAAATTGGATTTATGATGTATATATAATAGGGATGTCAAGGAGTACCCGGTTAACCGGGTACTCGATCGAACGTCCGAGTATCGAATACTAAAATTGGTACTCGGTTACTCGGATGTATATTACAAATACTATATTTTTGAATGTTTCTAAGCTAATTTATTAATGCATTAAAACATCGGTTTTAAAACGTAAAATGTTTATTGCATTTGTACATACAGTAATTAGGGTTTTCTACACCTCTAAATGACCGTTATCGCCCGTGGCAGTGTTTATACAGTAATTATCGTGACCATACACCTGCTACCTGGTTTTTCTCACCTTCGACTGACTTCTACCCTTATTTTTTGTTTGCTTTAATTAATTTGTTTTCACTGCACATCGTTTTAATAAGGTCTAATGTGTTTAAATAAATTAAATAATTTTGTCAATTCTCCAAGAAGCAGTAAATTCTCGGGAAAAATTACACGTGCGAATGCATTGTTGATATGGTTGTGTTTGATTACATGCCAATTAATTCAAATGGTTGATGGCAAAGGTTTAAAAAAAAAACTGATGTCCATCGTTGCATCAAATTACAACATATTGTCCTTTAATACTATAAAATAAAGGATCGAAAACATGTACGAAGATCGGAAATCTGCTCTGTTATAGGAGAATTTGATAAGTCGATACTGTAGCTCTGACGACTGATCACTTGGAAGTCAAACGCAACCAAAGAGTTACATTACAATTACGGAGCAGATTATTATTGAAAAAAAACCCACTGTGAACCATTTATGATTTTATTCCTTGTGTTAATCTGATAAATAAATTGATCTTTAAAAAATGTTATATTAAATTTCGTCGGGCATGATGCGCTCATAATTATTACATCAGATTTACGGGTAAATCTCCCATCGGAGCATGTGGTTTTATTTCTACAAGAGTTTACAATGTTTTACAGTTATCAATGTTACTTGTTCATATTTATTTACAATTTTACCGAGTACCCGGGTACTCGATCGGAAAAAAGTCAGAGTAACCGAGTATTAAAATCGACCGATTTGACATCCCTAATATATAAAAATAATATTTACTCTCATACCTATCTAATTCCCATTAGAAAACACACTGAAGCATTGCTTTTTAGCTCACCTCAACGAAATTGGGGGAGCTTATGTAATACCCTCGGCGTCGGCGTCCCGGGTTAAGGTTAAGTTTTTTTGAGCAGTTTTCTTTTTAAGTACTTCTATGTCCTATATTGATTAGACATGCATGGAAGATGTTTCTAGTGTGTTTCATTGTACCAGTCAAAGTTTCAGATGCTGCAATTTCAGCAAAGGAATGACCAGGTTAATGTTTTTGGAGCAGGTTAACATTTTTGGTGCAGTTTTTGGTGTGGGTTTCATTTCCAAGTAACTATAAGCCCTATGTTGACCAAACTTGCATGGATGATACATCTAAGGATGCATACTACAGGGATTGCTTCGGATGCTGAATCTGACCTACATTTTCCGGTTGAGTGAACAGGTTAAAGTTTTCGGTGTAGGTTTCATTTCCAAGTAACTATAAGCCCTATGTTGACCAAACTTGCATGGATGATACATCTAAGGATGCATACTACCGGGCTTGCTTCGGATGCTGAATCTGACCTACATTTTCCGGTTGAGTGAACAGGTTAAAGTTTTTGGTGCAGGTTTCATTTCCAAGTAACTATAAGCCCTATGTTGACCAAACTTGCATGGATGATACATCTAAGGATGCATACTACCGGGCTTGCTTCGGATGCTGAATCTGACCTACATTTTCCAGTTGAGTGAACAGGTTAAAGTTTTTGGTGCAGGTTTCATTTCCAAGTAACTATAAGCCCTATGTGGCCAAACTTGCATGGATGATACATCTAAGGATGCATACTACCGGGCTTGCTTCGGATGCTGAATCTGACCATTTTCCAGTTGAGCGATCAGGTTAATGTTTTTGGTGCAGGTTTCATTTGCAAGTAACTTTAAGCCCTATGTTGACCAAACTTGCATGGATGATACATCTAAGGATGCACACTACCAGGCTTGCTTCGGATGCTGAATCTGACCTACATTTTCCGGTTGAGTGAATAGTTAAAAGTTTTTGGTGCAGGTTTCATTTCCAAGGAACTATGAGTTCTTTAATGACCAGTCTTGCATAGATGATACATCGAAGGATGCATACTTCCAGGCTTGCTTCGGATGCTGAATCTGACCTACTTTTTGTGGATGAGTGAAAATGTTAGTTTTGATGCATGTTTCATTTCCAATAAACTATGAGCCCTATAATGAGCAAACTTGCATGGATGATACATCTAAGGATGCACACTAATGGACTTGCTTCGGATGCTGAATTGGACATACATTTTTCAGATAATAGACAAGGTAAAAGTTATGGTTGCAGGTCTATTACCAAAAACTATAAGGCTTATATAACATTGTATAAACCAAACTTGCACAAATGCTGCATCAAGAGATGAAAACTCTCAAATTTGCTTCAGATGCTGGATTTTCATTACATTTGCATGAAGAAGAAGTAGTTTAAATTTTTTATGTAGGTCTATTTCAAAGTATCAGATCAAAATTGCTTTTAAAAATATTTCATTTTTGGAATGTATACTTTTTGTTGGTTAATTGTGTGACTTTGCCTTACTTAAAGACAACATTCGTTGAGGTGAGCTCTGTAATCTCGGATTACCTATGTTTAAATCAGAATATCAAATTGTTTACTGTGCATGTAATATTACACGCATCCATAAACAAGAGTTATCGTTCCATTATCGCCCTTGAAAATATTTTTTAATGAAACAAAATATTAATTAAATGTTTATAAACAATTCTGCATCTGAAATTTCTGTACAATTAAATGACTTATACGTTAAGAGATAGAGATTTCTCAATTTACACGGTTTAAAGGAACCGAGTATAAATGTTTTAGGTAAACTATTATAAATAATTACCGTAATAAATATACTAGCAATAGAAACTAGAAATCAACATCTGTACGATAGAATAGGTTTGATTGAGTTGACTTCAAAATGGTCCGTATGAATGAAATTTGTAGACTCTAGCATGACAAATCACTGAATATAATGACAAAATGTCTGCAGAAAGTTATCTCTCTTATCAGAAGAGTTATCTCTATTATCAGAAGGATATTCCACCTTAATTATGTTCCCCAAACGAAGTTGGGGAACATTGTTTTTACTCTGTTTCTTCTTATTATTTTTCTTCTTCCTGGGTACTTATTTGTCCGCGAATGATCTTGTAAACTGTTTATCTGATGTAAGTAAAATCTTTTTAGGGTAAGTAGACATGTTATGTAGATTTGCGGAATCAAGGTCATTTTGCGCGCACGTGCAACATGTAAAATGACCAATATAATTGATATAGCCGTAACTTTTTTATTTTCTGATGAAATGTGTTGAAACTCAGAATATAAGAATATATTAGTATTATAGACAAGAGGACATGGTCAAATTATCATGAACTCACGTGCATGCACGTGCGCTTCGCTCTGACTGGCTGAAACAAAAATCTCAATATCTTATTCGTTTTTTGACGAAATACTTTGAAATTTCAAATATACGAGGGGTGTTAGAAAAGTTCGCGGACAAGTTCTATTGTGAGCGCGCTATTTCCACGAAACCGGTCAAACTTTCCAGATAAAATATCAACCTATTTTCCAATAAATATACAAAAATTTGGTGCTCTCCGGTGATCATTGAAAAATAAACGGCTTCTTTATTTTGATAAATCTTGCTTCACGGAGCATGCTCCATTTTGGCACGTTTACATTACAAAGACTCTTTATTAAAATTAAAAATTGCACAATTGTAGCGCAAAGAGATTTATGATATTTTACCTATCGCTAAAGTATTCATGAAACGTCACTTGGAGAAATTTTGAATTAAATTGGAGGGTATATGACTGTTTTATAGCCATTTATAAATGATCAACACGTAAAAATACAGCCAAAAATCGGAATGTCATTGAGCGTCATGGAGCACTGCACTACGTAGAAATTATGTGTGTAGACAGTAAAATGTCTAAAAAGAGATTAAAATTTTCAAGATGCTGCCGAATATTTCCTACACACACAAAGGACAAAAGTTTTCAAATGATTGTGACTTCATATAAATGGAAGGATTAACATTTTGAATGATTAACTCCATCGATACTTCAATACCCTCTTATCGCATGGACGTTGTGCCTATATGGTTTTGCAGTTTTCAAACCTGATCAATTTACTGCATAGACGTTTTTAAAGATCTCGAAAATATCCGAATCAATACAATCCGAATTAGTATAAAAGACATTATAGTAGAAAGGTAACATGTCTTGATATGGATGTTCAATTTTAAAGTAGAAAAAGATAGGAAAAATTTGAAGAAAGGAAAGATTTATAGAACTGCGACAAAGTATAACGGATTGAAATCTGGTTGTCACGTCGCCTTACGTCAAGGGATTGCTCCGTGAATCCTATGACATAATAGTAAAAATCGTTGTAAATTTTCAAGATTTTAGTAAATGGACCTGATTTTTTACATACTAATAAATAAAATGTAGGAATTTATTCAGACATAGGTCATACTTCACAGTACACAATAGATTTTCCGTAATTCAATGTGTCCGCGAACTTTTCTAACAACCCTCGTAGTCATGCATTAAAATATCCTACGATATGATATAAAATAATTTTCATGAAATAATGCGCATGCATGTGCGCTGCAATCTGATTGGCTAAAACTTTAAATGCCTATAACTTCTTTGGTTTTCAGCCAAACAGGATGGGATTTAGGACATAGATAGTCTTAATGGACCCCTAGAAGAGGGTATGGTCATCATGCACATGCATGCACGTGTGTGCACGTGCAATACGTATAATTACAAATGCCCTTGATTTAGCGTATTTTCGAATACTTTTTGATTAAATGTCTAGATATTAAGTACATTATAATAAATTAATAGTGTAGATACAATGATATGGTCATTCCGCATATGCATGCAAGTGTGCGCACGTGCAATGCAAAAATTTGCTATATACTTGGTATAATTTAGGAAAAACGTTGTTAAAGTTCCAGATGCATAGGGTTTAAGTTATTTGATGAGGCTTAGAGGGAATGAGGCACCAAAATGAAGTTGGGAAGCGTTTGGGGAACATCTGTAATGGTTCCCGTTACAATTAGCACTAGTTACTTTCTTGACAATATTGAATTTTCCGAATTGCAGGACAAGAAGGAGAAATCCCAGCCAACATATGGAGATATCATGGCCTGTTTCTGTTCTATGTACATGGACATGAAAACAGTTCTATCAAGGTTTAAAATTCTTCAATACCAGATTAGAGTTTTTGTTTAAAAATTTTTTTAATTAAAAAAGCAATAAAATTATATGTAATACATTTTATTCTTCCTAAAGATGGGTAATAAGGGGAAGGGGTCAAGTTTATTTACATTTTAAAAATGGTCAAATGCTTAAGTAAAAAAAAAAAAGATCTATTGCAATTAACCATCAGAGAATTTTACCTATGTGAAGTAAAAGGTTTACAAGTTCCTACTAACAGAAATTTTGTTTTCAACAGAAATTTAGAAAAGAAGGAGAAGAAAAAGATGGCAAGAAATCTCTGTGGATTTGTGAGTTTTCTGGTTCCTGATGAGGTCAAAGTGGATGTATTAATACAGATGACAGAATTCACATCTGAAGATGGAAAGTTCATAAAGCCATTTGTAGAGTAAGTTTGAAATTATATTGTGTGCATTTATGTGCATTTATGGCTTTCATTAACAGCCCTCTTCCCATTATTGTTTTACCTCTATATTACTGTAAAGTGTATATTGATACAAAGCAGATAAAATGCCATTGGTTTATTGATGCAACTTCTTCAAATTCTTATCATCAATATCCAATTGCACTATTTTCAGCATAATATCAAACAGCATCAAAGTTTTAGTCCTATTTTAAATGAACTGGAAGAGCATCTTTGATAAAGCACTGTCAATGTACATGTAAATATATTTTGCTCTGCAGTCTTTTTTTTTTTTTTGCACATGTGTAATTTGCATGTTTCATTTTATGGTTTTCACTTACTCATTATTTTATGTTTTAGAAAATATTTAAAGGACCCCAAAATTGAAGGAGACTGTAAAGCCTATCTCAAACACATGCTCTGCATTGTTCTGCTGAGTAAGAAATTGCCTGATGTCATACAGGAATACAAACTGGTAATGCTAATAATGATATAGATGATTTAAATAGATACATGAAAGTTAATTCTTTCATCTCACAACAGTGTCTTATTTGATTTCATGGTTGACAAATTGTTTATTTGAAATTTTACAATTGGTGGAAGACAGGAATTCCTGAGTCTCCTCATACTATGAAACCAATCAAACCACTTCAAAAAATGATTTCTCAGATATTAATCTAGATATTGAGTTACATGTTCATACTCATATTTACAGTTCTATAAATATGATTTTTAGGCTGCGCAAAGAATCCCAGCTCCTAGTGAGTTCATGTCCTGGATCTCGACAGAAAGCCCAGCACTGATGGATTCCATACCAACAGACAGGAAGTTTGTCGGCAGCCATATCACAAGATTTCTTCTGGAGGATTTAGATGAAGATCTTGCAGAGCAATTTTTAGACGTAAGCAATGATTGTTTAAATTTGAAAATAGCTGAAGAGAGGCTTTTTACAACAGGATGCTGAGTGGTTTGAACTTGGTTCTGTGAGCTTTGTACTTTAAAATATATCGACACCATCTTTAAATTGTTTTAATAAAGATATTAATGTATTTCAATATACATGAACTTATACAAAATGGTACATGTAGGTTTTCAATTGTTTTTTAGGTGTTAGTCATTAGAGGTGATGAAGAGACCGACACTTCAGAGGAAGTAAGTACACAGGTAAAAAAAAAAAAAAGATCTGATAAAATAAAAAGATAAACTTGCTTTCTGAGAATTTCCATTTATTTGGGAATTTTAATGTATCAGAATTTTTTTCACATAATAAATGGTGTTCTGAATTTTTCCTTAGTTTACAGTCATGATAATTATACTAAGAAGTCTTGCTTTGTCCTAACATATTATTTAAACTCTTTCTTGTTCATCACCTTGGAAAACTTTTTTTCAGCATAAAGTAGTTTTAAAAAATTGAAAGAATTCATTTTATAGGTGGATTTTAGTTGCTGTTATGCAATATACATGTACACTTGTGTTAATCAAAGATGATATGAATTGATCTTTACCTCTCTGTACAGACTCCAGATGTGGTGCTGGTAGAAGACACTGAGACAAAGAATGAACCCAGTAGTTCCACCCTACCTGTCGATTTCTTCTTCATTGATAAAGGCAAACCAAAGGTAAACCATGGAATGCACAGCTGTTATTTATGCTAATCGAAAAATTTTACTGAAATTTTTTGTGTACCTGACATAATTTTGTTCCTTTAAATTTTTTTATCGTTATATTTTCTTAATTCCAGGTAGATCCTGTTGATGTTTTAGAAGATGATGAAAAGATGGAGGATGAGATTTCGGAAGCTGATTCTGGCAAAGGTTCCAATACTGTGAGTAATTGTAAAAATACTTGTAACTAATTCAGATCCAGCTTTTTACTTTTCTGCATTTTGTGAATTTTTTTTTTGTATACTTTCAAAAAGTTGGTCAGACAAACACAAAAGATTGCAATGAATGAAAAATGCTTATAGCAGGCTCAATTACGTACATTCATTAATAAAAAGTTGGGGTGAATTTTTTTTGTACAACCAATTTACTTTTATGCAAAAAAGAATTGTGAATACATGTACTGAAGAATTTGGGGGAAAAACATTTCAAAAATGTCTTTGAATTTTTCAGCCTGTGATCCTTTCTGATAGTGAGGAAGCTGAACCTGCCGTAGTACTGGAAGATGCCCTGGAAGAAATAAGTAATGTCCTCCAGAATGCTGAAATGGAAGAATCAGAACATGAAAGTGAAAGCGAAAGTGAAAAGGAGGAGGAAGATGTAGGAATTTTAGAAACAGTGGACAATTCTCTAGACAGTGGTCAGAGAGATGTTTTCAAAGGCACAAACAAAATGGATGATGTTGAGCTTCATTCAGGTTCTTCAAGAAAAAATTCAGTGTCAGATACAGGCAAAGCAAAGATCAGAACAGAGGATGAGGAAGATGCAGCTGAGGTTAAAGAATTAGAAAATATTGAGTCACCACCAAAACCTCCAGTTACATCCCTAAGGACTCGATCAAGAAGTACATCATCAGTAAGCTCTCAAAGTTCAAAGGCAGACAAGAGGAAAAAGAATAAACCAACCAAAGGTTCAGATATTGAGGCTAACAGTTCTGAGTTCATTAAATCAAAATCACCTTCAAAGTCCATTCCATCTAAAGGAGACAAAGGGAGAGAGAAGAAAGGGGTCAGAGGGAAAAGTGATGTAGAATCTGATGAGAATAAACAGTTCAAAGGAACTAAAGAGAAGAAAATGGTCAAAGAGAGCGATGATGTAAAGTCTGATGAGAATGCAGTAGAAAGCGTGGTGTCTGACTCTTGTGATTCTGATGAGAATGAACAGTTCAAAGGAACTAAAGAGAAGAAAATGGTCAAAGAGAGAGATGATGTAAAGTCTGATGAGAATGCAGTTGAAAGCGTGGTGTCTGACTCTTGTGATTCTGATGATGAAGAAGACAATTTTAAAATTCCAAACATCATGCCAAATGATAAATCCAGAAGCATATCAAAAGTCAGAAGGGATAAGAAAGCAGAAGACTTCATGTCACCTATTATTCAAAATATCAGGGTTAAACCTATCAAGAAGAACTCTAGGAAAAGGATTCTGGTAGAGAAGGATGCTCCTAAAAGTGACACTGAAGCAGAAGGTGGGGAGGGTTTCACTTCAATAATAACACCACTGAAAAAGTCCAAGAAAACTGAGAAAGAGGGGAAGAAGGAACTCTCTACCAAGAAAGAAGAGAAGGAGGAACTTCCTATCAAGGAAGAAGATGAGAAGAAGGAACTACCTTCCAAGGAGGAAGATGATCAAAGGACTAGGAGGAGGTCAAGAAGGAAAACTACCTCAGATCTGCCATTACACAGCAAGTTGAAGGACACAAAGACCAATGCAAAGAGAAAATCATTAATGCCAGGCTTGGACTGTACACCAGAGAAGAATTCAAAGATAACTGAGTACTTTTTGAGAACACCGATTAGAACTAAAGGACGGGTGATATGTAGAGATGAAGAGACAAATTCCGAAGCATCTATACAAAGTGAATTGAGAGCTGGAGAGGGTGAAAAGAACAAGAAAACTGAAGTAGAGAAATCTGTGGGAAAAGTGAGAACAAGGAGACAGTCAGGAAAAGAAGATACTGCAAATGATCCAAAACAAAGGAAAAAGGACACTAAAAAAGCAATGGAGAGTGAAAAGATTGAAGAAGAGGAGACTGTAGGAAAAGGAAGAAGTAGGAGACAATCAGGGAAGGAAGATACTGGGAGCGATTCAAATCAAGGAAAAAAGGGCAGTAAAAAAGCTATGGATAGTGAAAAGATTGAAGAAGAGAATAATGAAGGAAGAGTGAAATCAGTGAAAACTAGGAAACAATCTGAGAAAGAAGATACTACCACTACTGCAAAGAATTCAAAAGAAGGTAAAAAGGACAGTAAAAAGGCTACAGAGAGTGAAAAAATTGAAGAAGAGGAGTTTGAAGGAAAAGTGAAATCAGTGAAAACCAGGAAACAATCTGAGAGAAAAGATACCACTACTTCTAAGGATTCAAAACAAGGAAAAAAGGACATTAAAAAAGCTACAGAGAAGAAATCTAGTGAGACAGAGCCAACAGCTAAAAAGTCACCGCAGGTACGCAGGAGAATATTAAGGAGCAGTATGATTTTTATGGGAGATCAAATAGAAATTATGGAGACTCCGTCTTCTAGTAATGATAGTGCTCCACTAGAATCCCCAAAGAAAGCTACCCGATTATCTAAGAGAATTTGATGCTGGTTTTAGATTGTCAGATGGGTCACACTGTGTTCATAACTTCGAATTGTGTTTGCATGTTAGCACTAAAGTTAACCAATATCAAGCAAGATATCCAAAATATGCATTGCATTTCATCATAATCTTTAAAAAAAAAATGAAATTCCAAGATGGTTGCAAATACACTGTAAAGTTAATGCTTAATATATGGGGGGGGGGGGGTTGAGTTGAATTTGAGAGAATCACAATGTTAATCTAGCTTTAGTCAAAAGCAACTAAGCAAAGCATCATAATTCACAAATACGTATTTTCTGAAAATTAATCAATGGAACATTAATTTTCTTATTCCTCAGTTTTATTACTCCTATCAAATAGAGTTTACATCTGTTTTTGTCCCTCTATTTCTGTTTTATAAAGGACCAAGTACTATAGATGGATGATCATGTGAAGTTTTGTTGTTTAATTGCATTGCATGTAATACCAAACTCAAAGTTTGACATATTCTAGCCAGAGTTGACATAATTTTTTGATTTGGAGATAGCTTTGATTTATATTTTCACTGATGCAAAAAATTATATTTCAACAGAGATTTATGACTGAATCCATGTACTGTAAATCACATTTTATTCGTGAGAACTTTATTTTCGTGTAATTACGCGAGACGGTATGCTCACGAAAATTTCATTCTCACGTATAATAGAATTCCTTAAGATTATATAGAGCAATGACCACAATTTGTGAAAATTTTGTCTCGCTTATAAAGAACCAATGACTATCTCGCGAAAATAAGGTGTCGCGAAAATTAAGTGATCTACAGTATATGACTTTACATTTCGGCATTTGTCATGATTTAGGATCCTAACATTGGCAGAGAAAACCCATTAAAATATTCATCTCTAAAATGAGTACAACTGCTTTATACCTGGCTTGCTTATTACAAGTTTTCAAACACAAGAATTTTGTGTGTTTAATGTAAAAAATTTACAAAATTTCCCCCAATAAATAATAGGTGGCAAATGAAAGGGACCCAGATGTACCAAGATTTTTTTAAAATTGAGGGACATATATTAACTGTTCATGCAGCTACACTAAAAGGGCATTGTGTACAAACTATTCATTTGAATTTATTTACATGTTTTACATATGTATGTCATATACAGTTTACATGTGCATGTTCTTCTTTGGGTGATCATTTGATAATATGATGCATGACTGTTTTATAATGACTTGAATTTAAGGGTATTTTGCAAGGCAAATTGTTGATATACA
Organism: Saccostrea cuccullata; assembly: GCF_032062105.1. Taxonomy (NCBI): domain Eukaryota; kingdom Metazoa; phylum Mollusca; class Bivalvia; order Ostreida; family Ostreidae; genus Saccostrea; species Saccostrea cuccullata. Next base: position 206,154 of record NW_026923116.1, read on the forward strand.
TGATTCCTTATTGTTGAAAAACAACTTATATTTATGAAAATTTATAAAAAGATTTTGAAAGGCTTCTTGGTTGAATCTTATATGTGAAGACAGTTAAATTATTATGAGTAGTGTGACTACAGTTCTGGTTGTTTTGAAGTAGAAATGAAATTATCAGCTGGTGACCGCCAAGAAAAAAAACTTCCTGGCACATACCAGCTTCTGTGAAGAGCAGAACTGATAAAAGACAAACATAAATTATCTAAAGTCTTTTAAATATAGTAGCATACTCAGAATTTATTGCAAACCCCAATTTTCAACAGATTTGCCCAATCTTAAATGAGCAAACTATAATTTTAACGGTGACATGTTAAAGTTTTCATCACCTATTTTAAAATGTGTAAATATTGGTAAATCAGAAGACAAGAAGCAGCATGAAAGGCGCAAAAATAAGAATCTTTACGCAATGTCTTGGGTACTAAATCCAGTCGTGGCCATTGAGGTCTCAACAAATTTCTTCCGATATTTTACGGGTTTGCTTTTCTTATTGAAAAGCATGAATCAGACCGAGGGTTTCATATAAGTTTAATGTCATAAGTAGGTATTTGACATAATTCACGTTTACACATTTATTTTGGCCACCCAAATGTTTAAATGTTATTGGTCAAGAAATAAGAAAATTATAAAGATTTGTAATTTCCATGAAATATGTTGCTGCGGACAGCCCGTAAAATATGGAATGACGTTAGTCAAGGGTCCTCGGCCACGAGTGGACTCAAAAATGTATCTTGTTATATTTTTTATCAGACATTATTTCAGGATTTGTTAAATCTATGGCTAGTTCAGATCAATACATTATTAGGCAATGGCATAATACATGTACTAGGCTTATGTTTCAATTCTAAAGAAGGATTGCAAAGTTATGGCATAGGAAGAATTTATCTTGTGCCATGACCTTGACTGGATGACATGACCTTGAAAATCGAATTCAGAGTTTAAATCAGTTTATAATTAGCTGTATTGACTTAAGGTACTCTGATCCTTAGCCAGGAAGGTTAAATCTTTAAATTATAATTTAATTGAAAGTCTTAAAATGAAGCTTGAAAATTACATCTTTTTATGCCTTCAATACATTTTTATCTTTTCTTTAATTAAGCGATAAGTGAAAGCTGCTTCCGGAGATACAAGAGTCATTGGAAATGCTAATTTCACCGAAATTTTCAGCTCCTCTCTCATTTCGCATATATTTAAAAATAGTTTTAATACCTATAATAATAACACATTAGAGGTATTACGTATCTTTTGTTATTTTAATACACGAAAATTTCATTGTGAAATAAAATTGTGACTAAGACATTAAAAATGTAGACTAATAGATTTAATTACACGAGGCTTTGCCAATTTCAATAGTCCTCGCACGATAAGTGAAAGCTGTTTCCGGAGATACAAGAATCATTGAAAATGCTAGCGCTTCTCGTGTTTACTATCGACCTGTAATTTTCAAATTATCAATAAATAAATTCCCCCAACTTTCAAACAGTTATCACAGAGAAAAAATTAGAAATGGAAATATTTCAAGTTGATCTTCTTTTCCAATAGTTGCCAGCGTGGCGCAGTGGTTAGAGCGTCTACTCTTGATTCGTGAAGCAAGGAGTAAATCCTTACGTCGCGGGTTCGAATTCCATTGTGGGACGTGAAGACCGGTCCTTTGAATGAGACCGTATAAACCGAGGCCCCGTGTCGCAGTAGGTGCTGGCATGTAAAAGATCCCTCCCATCTCAATTGCGCTGAGTGCCGAGCATAGGACGAAATTTGCAGCTCTCCACCGGCAAAGTGGTGGCGTCTCCATATGAGTGAAAAATTTTCGAGAACGACGTTAAAACAATATACAATCAATCTATCTTTTTCCAATAACTCTTTTGAATAAAATAATTGTGCAATAATTTAATTCAAAAACAAGAACCAAATAAAGACTTAAGATGCATAAACATAATGTACAAGTTTATGTATTTTGAAAAGTATTCTTGGTCATTGTTTATCTTGAACAACGAACAAACTACCAGGTACATGCAATCTGCGAATGTTGGCCATTGCAGGGGCAGTCAATACACAGTGGCGCCTGGTTAATATGGACGACTCTGGCTCTGTCCTGAATGAAATCATTTGGATAAATGAATCGTCCTGTAGTTAACTGTAATGAACAAAAAAAAACCCCACTCTTTTCATGAGCCTTAACCGATGAATTGAAATTTTAAGCGAAAAATCGTTTTAAATATTCTTCAGTACACAGTAAACACTTTTATCATGTTCTTCTCAACATCCACCAATGTAGACTGGTATTGAGTGACCATGAGATGATCTCCATCGGAATGGAGCGCAATTTTGTGTGGATTGGAAATCCCATCACTTATCATATTGCCGATGATGTCACCATCTGTTGTCATCAGCAATACATTGTGGGACTTGCATCCGGCAACATAGACACGCGTTCCGAGAACAGCAATGCCTTTGGGACTCTTAAGCAAACCTTCATCCCGAAACTCCCATCTTTTCTCACCACTGGTCGTAACAGCGATTACAGACCCTTTATATTTGTCGGTGACAAACAGGTTTTTGGCCGATTTGTCCATGGCTATGTAGTCAGGGAAGGAAAATAGATCGTGATCATCCTGATCCTTGCAGATGATCTTTAATTCTCTTCCATCTTGAGACATCATTTTAACGCAAGGTGGTTGGGAATAGCAGCAGACAGCAAACTTTTTGTGAGCAAATGCAATTCCCCAACACTTTGCACCAGTCTGAATGGTAGAAATACCAAGGCAATCGTTCTCTCGAACCTGGTAAATATAAATTTTCTTGTCTGGCGGAAGGCTTACGGCAACCTCGTTTCCACTGATGACTGCAATATCGTAGGGTTTTGCAGACAACACCTTTTCACCAACCCATTTGTACTCCTTATCGAATAGCTTAATCTTGCGATGGTTCTGAAATTCAAAGCATTGTAAAATGTATATTTTTAATTTAGAGCCACACAGGACAATTTTATTTCCGAAATTAATATTCAGACAGCGACTTTCATTATACTTACCTGATCAATTAGGATGATCCTACTCTTTTCAATAAATTCTGCACCAGTGAAGCAACAGTTTTCTCTGTCTTGAATGGTGCGGGCTTTGAAGAAGTAATCCATTGTTGCCTGTTTCGGAGCTACTCTGTGGATTGGCGAAACTGACTTTGGTGGAAGAATAAGTGGTGGAAGTGGCGTTTGCGCAGAATCAGGATGTTTCACATCTTCATATCGAGGAGACTTTCTCGATGACCTCACGGAAGGTATGGGAGATAGCTTCGCTGTATGGATATTATTTCCACTTCCAAAGAAAGTTGGTGGGGATTTTCGTGAGCTTATCGGTGGCGATGCTTTTTTCACAGACAAAGGAGGGGACTTTCGAGTTGATAGTGGTGATGAAGGAATACTTCTAAAGGCAATAGATTCGTCTTCTATGGGGTTTTCTTCGTTTGAGTTTTCCAAATTGTATGGGGGAGCAATATGGACAGGAGTGTACGTGATCGTGATCTTTCCAATATCCCTCAATGCAGTGGAAATCGCTTGGATCTGTTTGTCTGGAGTGAAATTCATGAAGACGTCTTTCATTTGGCGTGTTATATCGGAAAGGGTGTTTTCGCAGACATGAGCTTCGTGCTTGACTTTGTCCACCATTAGTAGAACGTCTGTGTCGGAACCATGCTTCAGTGTGTTCTGGAGCAAAGACAAAGCATTATCAGTCGTGCTAGCAATACCATCACAGCTATCGATGTCGGAATCGTAGTTGGTTTTCTCTTGAACCTTTATGTTTTTAATCTCTTCAGTCAACTTGTATTCCTTAGATTTCAACAAATCATTCATCTGTTGACGAAGACCAGCTATTTGTTGACGAAGCTGAAAAGATGCATCTTCCAAGGTCTTCGAGCTATGTTTACGGTTTTCCGAAATCCTATTCGCCCAGTCTCGCTGCATCTTCAGTTTATCAATCAGAGCATCTGTCTTGAGCCTTTGTTTGTCGGCTGCTTCTTCGCAAGATGTGACATTGAGACATTTCCTATGATCCAGCGTCACACAAGAGGAACAGACGACCTGGTTATGATCCTCGCAGAAGAAAGCCAGCTCAGTTCCTTCATGGTCGGGACACGGGGGTCTGTTGGCGGTGTCCTTGATTGGTTGATGCTGGAGATCAATCATGCTTATCAGGTTGTGATGTTGAGAGTATTTTAGCGACTTGTGAAAAGATTCACACTGCTCGCAGTAAGCTTCCGAGCATTCCTTACACCACTTCACCGCAATGATACTGTCGTTGCGTCTCGAGCAGGGATCGCATTTTCTTTCTTCTGTCCGCAGACGAACATTTTCCATTAAGCTCTTAACGAAATGATTCGCCGGGAAAGACTCAACCCAATAATGTGGAGCTTGCTGGGGATCAGGTGCATCGATTTGACGCTTACACTTAGGGCAGTTAAACCCTCTCGCCGCCTTTTGTCCTTTGGTGGATTCTATAATATGGCGACTAATGCATTCCTTGCAAAAAGAGTGAAGACATGGTAATCCTACAGGTTCTTTATAATCGTCTTCACAAATTGAACAGGTCAAAAAAGCCTCGGCGACGTCTGGTTCATATACAAATCCAGCCATTTTTCATTCTTTAGAAAGCTGTTTTTCTATCAAATGATAGTTAACAATTCGATCTGCGAAACGTTACTAAGACGCAACAAACCCTTCCCCAATACACATTTAGTTTTGAAATTTAACAGTGAATTAAATGTCTTTGGATCTTTTGTTTTTAATTATTGTTATTAAACAATAAAACCAACGTTGCACTTACTTTCGTAATTTAAAAGAAGTACTGAACAACAAAGCAGGCATGACTAAATAATATTTATTACATATATAAACATTCTTCATATATAATATATCAAAAATGTATACCGTAATACCCAAGATAAAAAAATTATATATTGCATTGTCATTGTACATGTATATATATAATATATATTTAAAAGTATAAATACTGTTTTAAAAGTGATATTACTTCTCGCATGGGTAAAATAAAATAGATCAAATTAAAAAAAAAAAACAGATAAAGTGCTGATTGCAAATGGGTGCACCTTTCTGGCACTGGTTGTGTAGAACAATATTGCGTGACTGAAAATCTTCCGTGTTTTCTTTAAACTATTCTTATCAAGAAATTTTGAAAAAAAGATCAGGAAATATCAAGAAATAGGGCGAACAAGAATTGCCGGAACTTGGTCCTTCTTAACAACACGTTTTGTAAATTCTCCTTCTGGGTTTATATAAGCTGGTTGGGAGTCAGTTTTATTCAAATTAGAGCGCCCACTAGCTCCATAATACCGATGTTCCGCTTGTATTTTGAGAATAACCGTGTATGTAAAACCTTTAGAAATTATTGGTGGTGCGGGGAACTTGATTTGATACGATTGCTGCTTTTTATTTATCACAAGTTTATCTCTGGCTTTGGCTTTTTCTTGATTGTCCATATCGTAAATGTTCAGGAATACGTCATAGTGTTCCTCGTCATACCCGGTTCCGTCTACCTCAACGCCATCTACGAACACTTCTCTGGAAGATGAAAATGCAATAGCGGTAGTCTCGTTATGCATACAGTTTACCGGACCGAACCGCCAATGAAGGGTCTGATTCTCCCCCTTTGACCTTTTATCGGTCCGAAATTTCTTCACATCAGTATTAGTTCCACTGAAATAGTTGTGCAAGATCTTTCTTTCTTCTGTCGATAGAATATCAGATTTAACCACGGTTTTATGATAATAACTTGCTTCTAAAACAGGAACACGGATGTAGTACAGAATTCCCCCTAAATAGCGACGCTGATTTTGCGGTGATACGATGACACCGTTCCTTAAGCACTCTTGTTCAGACCACCGGAGAGCTGCATCGAACACCACTTCCTCCTTGGCGTCGAGTTTTTCGGACTTGATTATTTCTTTGACTAGAGATGCATGAAGATTGCCGAAACTACCCGAACGTAAGATTTCCTTCGGTTGATGCCAAATATATTCTAAGCATTTGTTTTTCAATGTTGATTCATCAAATTTGTGGGCTTCTTGGAGAATATCACATACATTGTGTGTATTTAATCCATGTTCTAACACACGTCTACATTTTTCTTCCAGTCCCGTTAAACCATATTTTCGGGCTGCATACAAAATCTGTATAGCGTTCTTTGCCTCGATTTTAGTATCCTCGCAATATATGTACCTGGAAATGATAAAATGCATTAAAATCATTAAAAGATTAAATGAAACCTTTTAAATCATTACAATTGTCAACATGTTTTAACCAGATGTCAATATTCTTTGGAAAAATATTTTTAGAATTAAAGTTCTAAATTACATTAATTTTCTTACTCTAGCATATGTTGAAATATATCGCTTTCTATGTCTGGAATGGCTATTCTCTCGTCTGTCTTAGCTGCCATGGGTCCAATTAGCATGGCGTAGAACACACAGCTACGACTGACGAGAACATAGCGATGAGCTCCAACAACTTGACGTGTCTCTCCCACCAGAAAGTGGACATCGAAGGCTATCTCGCTGGTCAGCATGTGTCGGTTACATTCAGCTAACGTTTTCTTGGCTTGCCAGTCATAATGTGCTGACATATCGTCCGAATCTGAAATACAACAAATACATATGGTTAAAAAAGATGTGTTTGTGAAACACATATGGCAACAAAGGTTAAAGATTATACTAGCATAGGTAACATCAAGGTCAGAAGGTCATTGACCTTGGTGTCATTTGAAAGACCTTGATTAGTGAAGTAAGCACACCAAATATGAAGTCTCTATCTTTAATGGTTCAAAAGTTATAGTGAAAGGTACGAAAAAGCTATTTTTAGCATATAGGTCACAGTCAAGGTCACCAGGTCATTGACCTTGGTGTCATTTGAAAGAACTTTATTAGTGTTGTATGCATACTAAATATGAAGTCTCTATCTTTCATGGTTCAAAAGTTATGGCGAAGGTTAAAGTTTGCAGACAGAAAAGCTATTTTTAGCATATAGGTCACATTCAAGGTCACAAGGTCATTAATATTGGTGTCATTTGAAAGCACCTAATTAGTGAAGTATGCATACCAAATATGAAGTTTCTACCTTTCATGGTTCAAAAGTTATGGCAAAGGTTAAAGTTTGGGGACAAACAAACAAATAAACAAACAAACAAACAGTTTCAATATATAGGACAAAAACAATATATGATCTACGGATCTATCGATCCGGGCGCATAAAAATAACAAATATACAAGGTTAAAGACATCTGATTACCACTTTATACTAGTATACTGGACTAACTGTGAAACAGTTTGTTACCAACTCTGAATATCTTCAACAACAATGGATTCAAAGACATTGAATATATCGTTCGATGGCAATTCATATTTTTTTTTTGTGTAAAACATCAGACTAATTTAAAAAAAAAAATTAGGCTTCCAAATACTATACAGAACCTTACAACCTCCACGTTTAGAATTAACATACCATTCTATCGAAATATCTCGAAATATTTCATACAATATACTCTACCTGGCCTGTTGGTGAATTTGAATTCAATTTCTTATGATATTCTTGTGTGATAATCCACTCAAAAGATATAGTATTAGTATCCAATTCAGTGACAGATTTTGATTTCTTGAAGATAACACTAGGAAAAGACCAGAATACCTCTAATCACCAATCAATGACAGCTACTATTGCAGAAGACTGAGGCTGTCTCGGTACGCATGTGCACTTCGTCAGATTATAAGCAGCTCATATTTTTGACAGAATTCAAAGAGAAACTGACACAATGTTGCGACAAATACCCCATTCTTTGGAACAAGAACCTACTGAAAAGGTTTCAAATATATATCGGATGATTTAAACAATTCATAATGATCTACGTCTGCTATCGATCCGTGCAGAACTGCCACATCAATACATTGTTAAGAAAACTTTAAAAGCTCAAACAATGAATTCTAATGCCGTAAAAAATAGAGAGATGGCGAGCCCCATTGATCCGAAATGGAGTTAGAAAAAGGAATCGACAAGGCGGTCATCACGTACAATGAGACCATTAAAAGTGCAGACAGCACGTTTTTGTGCTATCAAGTAATTAGTTCTTTACAATAAGGAAATGTACATGTTGGCATTAAAGGAACTCTTCGATAAATTAAACGAATCCTGATTGTGGCTCCAGTTTGATATACAAGAAACTAATTTCGAGTCTTTATTGAATTTCTTGCTTTCAATTGGAATGAAAATCATTCTGTGTGCCTTTTAAATTGTCTCTGGCATTTGCGAAAAGATTAAGCTGCATTGAACATATTATGTAACAGAGAAATTGTCCGCAGAATAAATTATTTTCAATTTAGACATATTCCTGAGTGCAAAATACACCTATTTAGAATTTGCCCAATGCTTTTTGGTTTCAGCTTTAGTACCAAACCTGAGCTATTAATTTCTAGTTCGCCATACTAAGCATTGAAGGTTTCTCCTACTGTTTGATGTGTTCATGCCCTCGAGTTGAGTGCATGTACTTTTCTGTTGTCGGTCTGTTTAGCTTTTTTATGGATATTTGATTGTTCAGTGTTTTGCTTTTTAACCCTCGTGTCTGCACGCCCTCCATTTAACTTTTTCCATTTCTAGACAATGAGGTTGACAGTTTTTATACTGGCAACTGAAATCTTGTTATGCAATTTGGCAATTTATCACCACAACCATTTCTTTCCCTACTACATAACGTTAGAGTACCAAAAATAGTAAAGGCATCATGCCAAGTGCTTTTTTCGTATACCCTTCCATCGTGCCGTATATTGCTCACTTTAATTGTTATTACCATATTGTAATAATTCCTTTCAAATGGTAACCTGAAGAACATATAGAAGTTTGGTTAAACACTTTCACATTTAAAATCTAGGTTTAAATCATAAGTTTAACAGGTAACTTTTATTTTTCTTTTACAGAGCTTTCATCATCCATATTTGGATTTTACTAAAGTTATTTTAAAAAGTATGCATCTGATAAAAGCTTTATTTTCCTTTGCTTGATTCCTAATACATAGGTGTTGAAAAACTTATAGTCCCCGTGTCAATAGGTCAAAATATAACTACATTGCTTTTTCAGCGGCAATGGTGGCGCCTCAATGTGAGTAAAAAATCTGGAAGGGACGTTAAACACACAAACAGACACTTGACATTTAACCTTTCGAAGCTGCTTTGAGATAGTCCTGCTTTTTGACTACAACTTCGAATAATATGAGCAAAACTTAGACAAAATGATCCGGATATTTCAAAGTAATGCGCCCAGCCTACCTGACAATGGAGAAGAAGATTTTGTGAATGGATCATCCCTATACAGTTTCCGAATTGTCTCCAAATCCTCCATTTGCAATATATAAACCTCGACCAAAATGAACAAGGTAGATACCAAAAAAATCACATGTGATTATACTTGTGGGCCCTCGAACGAAACCGATATATATTAATCAAACTACTTTAGGATGAATGACTAATCAAGGCCCCAAAAGTCGACCACGATAATCCTCTTATAAAAACAATTTGATAAATGTGTAAGGTGCATACCATTCGCAGGAAAGAGTATCCGACTTTTGGAATTTAGCACCGATTAGTTTTTGGCATGAATTCTTGCTACCTCGCTGCTCTAAGATTGTTTACATGTGTGACACAGTTCTAACAAACAAGGAAAGGTTGTAGCTCAATAAAATTTAAAAGATACTTCAATAAAGCAGTGACACAAATCCGCTAATGATAACTGCAAAAGATAATATTAGTTACCCGTCTTTATTGCTACATTTTTAAATGTTTATACACACACGGTTCTAACCCTGGAGCGGTTTTTTAAATTTTCAACGACAATTTAGAATTTGAAATATTTGCATTGCTTTTTAAAAATTCTAAATGATCTTTATTTTCATAGTTTATTTTATCATGCATGAAAGCTACTACTCAGAGTCAACGAGATTGATTTGGAAGATAGTAGAATTAAAGTAAATTTTAAGAGTGGAATGGAATGATTGGGTTATTCTTTATAATTATTTCAAACCAACAACTTCAAAATAAACGACGTAGAACTCATTGGATTCCTTTACGAACAAAATTGGATATCAAAGCTTAGGTCTGATCATTAAAATGATTTCCGTGGAATATATTGATTTAGTGGACTCTTTAAATAACAGAAATCGCGTCATTTAAAAAATGCCCTATATTACAATGTCAATCATTTTATGAATTTAAAAGATCACAGGTCCATATACTAGTATTTGTAATGTAATGGAAAGGTCAAGACACAGATAAAGTTGACCATTAAATTCACATACAGAAAAAAAGAAGGAAAAATAAACTACATGTAGGTGCTGTCAAAAGACAGTACATGTAGTACCCACATAAGGGCATTAGTGTTAAAACCCGAAATATTTATGCAGTCAAAAGGTAAAATAGAGAGTGCACAATAGCACTATGTAGCAATGATTCTGTGAAAGCATTCAGCTGTAAAAGACATTCTTCCATTGCTTCTTCATAGGCTTTTACAAACTTTTCGTATCTTTCGTTGTTACTCTCATCAGCCTTTTGAAATCTATTCTCCACGGCGACTGTGCAATTTTGCTGAAGCTCAGGGTTGTTGGAGAACTGTTTCAAGCGTGCTTGACTTTCTGAGCTGTCTTTGAGGTTCTCAGACTGAGCTTGATCTTCACAGACACTATTCTATAGTCAAACTTCACTATGCTGAAGGAGTTGTACGCTTCTGCATTATGAACGCTACACTGAAAGAAAAACCTAGTTAATTTAACTAGTGTGTTTCGTAAAGCGTTGGTCGTGATTAGTAAACTTTCAGTTTACTGGTTAAGATAGTGAGTTGTGGAGCGGGGGTCGTATAGATACTTAGATACCTAGTGAAAGTTACTCATCAATTCTAAATTTTATTAATCTTATCTAGTAAATATACTAATAT